>NW_027464593.1:8585000-8857500 GCF_043290135.1 Rhipicephalus microplus
GACCGATTCAACTCCATACTGTGATGTGTCCGTCGATACTAAGACTGAAAGAGATTCATCGAACATCCTCAGTATAGAGCTAGATGCTAGCCCGTCTTTGGTCTTTCTGAAACTAGCGTCTACCTTGTCTGACCAAACGAATCGCTGCCCCTTTCGTAGCAGGACACGCAGTAGTTCAACCATGTCAGCGAAATCGGGAATAAACCTAGAATAATATTCGACTAATCCCAGAAATGATGGAAGGCTGGCGGGGATCCGTAGGCGCTAGAGTGTCTCGGATGGAAGCAACCTTTTCCTTCAATGGTACAATACCGTTTGCGGTGATCTTGTGGCCCAAGCACGCAAGCTCCGGCGTATCGAAGACGCATCTCGTGTTCAACTTCAGTCCTGCCTCTTTTATGTATCTCAGCACTGCGGTAAGATTCGCCATGTGCTCCTCTCTGTCCTTCCCAAACACAATGATGTCATCGATATAGAACAGGACTTTGCTGCAGCCCAGCAGAATTTTCGACATCATACTCTGAAAAGCAGATGGTGCCGAAGCGAGCCCAAAACACACGCGCTTAAAAAGAAAGAGGCCGTCATGTGTTATAAAAGCCGTTAAATCGCGGCTCTCGGGGTGAAGCATGACCTGGCGGTACGCTGATGCAAGCTCAAGCTTGGAAAAGTGGGTTGCCCCCACTAAACTATGCAATAGCTCTTCTGTATGAGGGATGGGAAAGCTATCTGCTACGACGGCTTTGTCTACCTTTCGAAGATCTACACAAAGGCGGGTACCTCCATCTTTCTTTTCAACCACAACAATGAGGGACAACCACTCGGATGCCTCTATTCGCTCTATCACGTCCGTTTTTTCCAAGCGGTGCAGTTCTTCCGAGACTCGCGACCGCAGTGAGAGCGGAAGGCGCCTGAGTTTTGAAGCAACTGGCTGAACTGTCGACTATGTTTTGACACGATGAACAAAACCCTTTGCAATGACAAGTCATGGATTGAAAATAGCACCAAACTCTTCGACTAATTCTGATGGAAGGTGAACGGGCTGCGCCGCCTTTGTCATGACAGCTGTGTGCTCCATTTGAGCGCTAGTACGCAGCGCTGTCGTTTCAAGGCACTGTAGTGACGACCGATCAATTTGCAGACTGAGCGCCCTAATTGCATCAATACCCAAAAGCGAGGTGCCTTGTTCAACGACATCAAAAACAAGCTTTGTTGTGCAGTTATTGTACGTGATATCAGCAAAGAGGTAACGACACACTGGAATGGGTTTTTTCGAATAGTTTAGTAGTCTGATCGAGCAGCTGAGAGCTGCTGACCTTCAAAATGCTGCCTAAATAGGTCATGCGTCAAAATTGATAATGATGACCCTAAATCCACGAGAAAAGTTAACTTTGTTTCACCAACTACTACCGATACGTAGATTACGGGACGAGTGGATGTCGTCACGGCAAGAGTGCTCAATACTTCTTCAGTTATCGAACTTTCGTCGCCTAGTTCACGAACAGGAGCGGTGTTTCTGTTGCTGACCGAGCAAAAATGACCCATAATATGGCAACCATGACATCACTTGTTTTTGGTGGGACAGCGGATTGAAGATGCGTTGTGCCGAGATGAACTGCAGCGGTAACACTGACCCTGTTGGCTGCGCGACCGCTTCGAGGGGTCGCTGGCAGAAGATGCGGGCGGAGGGGTGTTTTTGCGAGCATCTATGCTCTGGACATCTGCAGTAGCAAAGTTTTTGCAATCATAGGTTGCCTTCTCAAACTGCGTCGTTATTAGTACAGCTCAAGCGAACGAAAAAGAAGACCCTTCAAGCAGCAACCGCTCGCGCAAGTTCCGAGATAATACACCCGCAACGAACTGGTCACGCAAGGAATCTTCCAGAGAAGGAAAAGAGCACGTAGCAGAGAGCTCACTTAACGCGGTAATGTACTCATTGATTGCTTCACCAACTTGCTGCACGCGCTTTCCGGATCGGTGCCGTTCGACCTCAACATTTGTTGTTGTCGTGATGTGCGCATGCAGAGCTGCGACAGCGTACGACGACACAGCGTACGACGTCGTACGACGACACTTCTTTCTGTATTTGAAAACTTTACTTGACCTCTCCCGAATGCGTATCAGTAGTTGGCTCACCGGACTTTGCGTTAGCCAAAGACTGAAGCGGTATAGTGTGAAATATGCGGTGACCTTCGACGCCGAGGCTGTGGATTAGGAGATCGTTGTGACGGTCCGGCGCAGAGTCTGAAACACCAGATGCGAGCAGAAAATTCTCGCAAATCCATTGCGGCCAGACAATAGATCCATTGTGGCCAGACAATAGCAGGGCGGCCAGGCATGGGCAGGAACGGGGGTGGTGGTGCCAGTCCGGAAACAATCATGGCGCCGCAAACACTCGGCGAAAATGACAAAACTTACACCCCTCCTAAACGAGCACCCTCGTCGCCAATTCAGTGTTGGGGTGTGGCGCCTGTTAATGAACGACTAGACAACTTGAGTGCGCATCGGAATAAAAGCCCTATATTCCAACTTGCGCATGCTTATATACATAAACAGCAGTGGTGCCACCTGCGGCTCTGATCGTGGAACCGAAACCAAACAGACCAATATACAACACCTTCGTCTTACTAAACTTGCTATATGTGAAACTAGCAAAACGGCCACGAGATCGCTATGAGCATAGCATGTAGTCATGCTTCACATCATTCGTGTGTCACGATTATCATGTTTGGCCGTGCCTTTTACCTTCGTCTTGTATTTACGTCATGTGATACTGAACTTGCTGTATGTGGAGCTATCGAAACGGCTAGGAGCATGCTATGAGCTTAGCGTGTATTCATGTTTTACATGACACGCGCATTATGATTATCATGTTTAGTCATGTCATTTTACGTTCATCGTCTATTCACGTCACGTGATACCAATTTTGGTATATGTGCCCGGTCGAAAAATTGGTCTGGTGATTTTCTCGTTCAAACTAGAGTGGTAATTCAGACACAGGTTTGTGCGTACGTGGCTGGTCTGGTGTATGCGGCAATTTTCTGGTGTGATACGGGCTGGTTTCTTTTGGGAAAATCCAGACTGGGTGTGTTTTGGTAAGAAAAAGGCTGGTGTGTTTTTGCATTACGGGTCCGTCTCCGCGTATTCCTTGTCTTTACGTAATAGATGTATTTTGGATAAAAACATTTACTTTTACGCGAACATATGCAAAAACAGCAGGCTTGCAGAGTAGTTATGGACAGAAATTGACATCTCTGTTCATTTTTTTCTCCTCGTCTAAGCGTGACCTTTGGGTTGACCTGCGTCGCTTCCTTTTCCAAGAGGCTTCGGGCAGCACTGCAGGTCAAGGAAAAGACGGAGAATTCATTACAAGAATGCCCAATTTGATAAATGAAGTTAAATATGTTTGTTGCACATTTCTGCTCTTAGCTTTTTGAACAAAAATAAGGGTGTGCAAACATTAAAACTTTCAAATAGTTTTCAAATGGCGCTTACTGTTCGATTATTTTCCACTAAAACTTTAACTATTTTACTTCTTCACTTGGAGTTTTCCTTCACTAGCAGACAAGAACTGCCAATTAACAAACTCTTGAAGAAATATTTATAATCACACGAAGCAAAATAGTGCATGAGTGGTGCTGAAGCAACCTAAAAGCGTGTCAGCTTCTTGCTTCACAGGTGAAATGCTTGTTTAGATATTTTCGTGCAGAATGATCCTTGTGGTGAAGCGCATTTAGCAACATATGTTAGCTATCCATAGATAAGTACATCGTGTATGCTCATAGTCTTTCAACTAGACGTAGGCACTATCTTATGCCCATTTCTGCAGGTACTATTGTGTTCAAATAAAGTTTTTTTTATGATGAGCAATATTGTTTACTGGAAGGAGCTACATTGTTTCTTTTTTCCTTTTTCTTAGTTATTATTTATTTCCAATACTGCTAACCCCAATGATAGGGGCTCGAGCAGGGTGGTACAAAACATATAACAAGGTTTCTTAACAAATACAACAAATGCACACAGTACAAAATTCAACTGACAATATCAACGTGAAATGTCCAAATATACATGCAGACAAGCCTTTCGTAATACAAAATACATCAGGGTTACAATTGGAGGAGAGCCTGAAATGTATCACACTCAACTACAGTTACTACGTCTTTATCGAGTTCATTCCATTCTGTTACAGTTCGGGGAAAAAAGAATATTTAAAAACATTGTTCTTGCATTTAAATGGCACTTATGAGTATGGATGTCGTAGCCTTGTAGAATAACCGCTGGAAAAAGAAATGTAGTCACACGTTCGGCTCTGTAACTTACCCTTGACAATTTTAAACATGAACTTAAGGCGTGCGATTTTATTTCTAACTGCAATGCTTTTTAAGTCAGCTTGGCGAAGTAACTGAGTAGTAGATGGTGGACCGTAACTGTTAAAAATAAATCGTACAGCCTTACTCTGAATTCTATCCAACTTACGTGTGTTGGTCTGCGCAAACGGGTCCCAAATAATATTTGCATATTCTAAAATTGGCAGGATTAATGCTTTGAAAGTGGCGAGCTTAAAGATGGTAGATGTCCTCTTGAGAGACCTCCTTAAAAATGAAGTTTAGACAATGCCTTATTAGTAATAGCTGTGATATGACTATCCCAGTGAATGTTATCAGTTATAATAAGCCTAGATATTTGAACTCATCGACACGATTTAATGATTTACGATCAGCTGTATATGTATATAAAAGAGGGTTTTTCTTGTTACTTATGATCATTACAGCGCATTTGTCGAAATTCACAGCCATCTGCCACGTCCTGCACCAACGCATCACTTTATCTAATTCAAAATTCAGTGCATTTTGATCTGAAGTTGAATTTACCTCACTATACAAAACACAATCGTCGGCATATAGTCTTATTTTAACGCCACAATCATCCACCATGACATTTATAAAAAGAAGGAACAATAACGGTCCTAAGACTGATCCCTGGGGGACACCCGAATCTACAGGCAGCTTTTTTGAGAAATGTTCATTAAAAACAACATACTGTTTTCGAGATCCCAGGTATGCTTGTATCCATTGACAAAGCTGTGGGTTTTTTAATACTGCCCAAAGTTTCGAAACATAAGTAGTCTGGAATGAGAGATATTGTCGAAGGCCTTCGCCGAAGTCTCGAAAAACAGCATCTATCTGTGACTGGTTATTTATGGCTAGTGCGAAGTCATGGACAATTCCAACCAATTGTGTTACAGTGGAAAACCCACGCCTAAAACCATGCTGAGCTGGTGAAAGTACTGAGTGCGACTCCTAAAAGCAGGAAATGTGTTTATATATTATGTGTTTCAATAACTTGCAGCATGTGCAAGTCAAAGCTATTGGGCGATAAGTACAAACCAACTGTTTATCTCCATGTTTGAATAAGGGCTTAATTTTTGAGAATTTCCAATCCTCTGGCTGGACACCTCTGGATAACGATTCATTAAAAATTATTGTCAAAAATTTTGAGGACCATTCAGCATATCTCTTTAAAAAGGCATTTGGTAAGTCATCTGGGCCAAAAGATTTTCTTACATTGAAATTCAGTAATAATTCAAATTCACCAGTTTCTGTGACTTCCAGATTTTCAATGGGAGGCAGGTCTTTAAACTTGCTAAAAGTGGGGGTGGTTTTGTCATCACAAGTGAAAACAGATGCGAAGTGTTCGTTAATTGCATTGGCTATTTCTGCTTCATCTGATGTGCAAACGTTATTTATAACAAACGTGTCTCTGTTGGATGACTTTGGCCTAATAAAATGCCAAAAATGAAATGAGACGGTGATTCCTTCATCATGTGAGTTAACTTTTCAACGTAAAAACTGCGTTGTTCGATCTTCATCATATCTTTTAGTTGTCGAGACAGATCGCGGATCAGAGAACGTGTTGCAATACTCGTGTGCTTTTTAGTGATTTCCGAAGACGATTAATTTTTCTCTTAATGTGAATTATATCTCGTGTAATCCAGGGTTTCGACATATGTACCTTCTTTTTCTTGAAAGGAACAAAAAGCTGTGTGCACGCATGCGCAGTGTTCTTATACTTTAACCACAGAGCGTTAACATCACTCAAACCCAGATTAACACTTTCACAAAGTTCGTCGTAGGCTATCTCCAGTCTGCCTATGATGGATGCATTGTTGGAAGAATAAAATATTGGCACACGTGTGTATTTAACATCATTATTGTACTTCAGCGAGTGAAGCTCAACCAAGACTGCCATGTGATCTGAAATACCTGTAACCACTTCGCAGTCAATTTTTCCGGAAATATTACCATTCACAAAGACAAGATCAAGAATATATTTACTGTTATCTTGCACACGAGTGCAATCACTAACTAGTTGCGTTAAATAAAAACGAAAGGCAATGTCAATAAGCGCTTCATCGTTAATGGGATCAGAACTTCCTGCGGTAAACGAAAACCAGTTGATGCCTCGAAGGTTGAAGTCTCCACATAAAATAAACTTGGTAGTTTGATTTGTTTTAGACGAAATATACAGCTGTAACTGTTCTAAAACCTCTGGGATTGAGGCAGGGGGCCTATACACAACTCCAATAACAAGGCTTTCTTTTCTATCGATAAGCTTACAAAATAAAGCCTCAACGCCAGGGGCATCAGGCATGCGTGCTATCCTGTAAATATTTTTACCCAGCAACGCAACTCCGCCCCCTCTGGAACCACGATCCCTTCTGTACACGTTGAACCCCGAAGGCGCAATTTCGCTGTCATAGACACCGTCATGAAGCCATGTTTCTGTGAGTGCGACTACGTCGGGGTCATGAAGTGCTATCAGGTGTTCAAGATCGAGCTCTTTGTTCAGAATGCTACGGCAATTCACATTTAACAGTTTCAATGAACGCGGGCTTTCCTGTCACTTCGGCACGTACCTGGGAAGGGTAACCATATCATTCTTGGCCTCGTCCCAAACGAACAGCTTTCCATTCACAGACACCTTATCGAAGAGTAGTTTAACACTATCATTCCGTTCCCTGTTTACAACTGTGCTGTCCCATAGATTCTTCCTGACCTGACGCACCTTTTGTTAAAAGTCCTCAGTTACATATAAGCCCGAGCCTTTAAGTTTCACACAGTTCTTCAAAATTTCCAGTTTTTCGCGATAATCTATTAATTTGACGATTACAGGTCTTGTTTTATTAGGCCGCTTTGAGCCAAGCCGATGACATCTTTCGATTCCGGTTACTGTTAAGTCTAACTTGCCCTTAAAGAAGTCATCAGTTATGCGTGAAGTAAGCGATGGCAGTGTTTCATCTTGAGGTTCAGATACACCATGAATGATATTGTTGTTCCTTCGACTTCGATTTTCAAGGTCATCTACTTTTTCTGCTATGGTAGTAATGACGCTTGTCATCGTGCTTACGTGCAACTCAAGAGCAGCAACCTTGGTTTGGCATACTGATAGATTTCCTAAACCGCATTCCAATGATTCTAGTCGATCTTTAAATTGAGCTAATGTGTATTTTATGTCTTTCTGTGAACTGTCAAATTTGTCCATTCGCTTCATCAACTCTGTTTGGCCGGCGAGTACCTCGAGAAGTAGGCTGCGATCACTTAAGTTTTCTGATGATGATTCTTTTCCACGCACAGACTCACTAAATCCCTTGGGTCCAGGATTCGACTCAACGTCACCACAGAGGGATAATAAATTCAGTAAGTGCAGGCAAATCACAACAATACGCTCTAGACAAAGTGGGCAAGGTAGCAGCACGAGAAAAACATTATTACTTTTAAATGATTTATCTCCAGGTAAATAACTAACCTGTATAAGAAACAGAAAAGGCTTGTAGCGCATAGTTGCAGACGCGCTGCCACCTTGCCCACTGGAGCTGCAGGACCAAGCCGGCGAATTTATAAAATTCACCGTCGATGACGTTCCCCGGAAGGTGACGCGGCAGTCAGCAGGTAGGATGGGCGGTTCCAGTGAAGGTGGCTCCATAAAACAGCAGAAATTTTCGTTCATCTTTAAGGCGCTGTTTCGTCACATACTCGGTTAGGCTGGGTATGTGACGATATTCGTTCTGTTCGAGAACTTGTCATTTTATCGTTATTCTTTTCTGTTGTATTTATGTCCCCAACTCCTGCGTATGCCCTGGATTGGGCTTCAGTAGTGACTGATTAAATATTATTCAGTCACTCGCACCTGTCGCACCACTCTATTTGAGAGAATATATATATATATATATATATATATATATATATATTGTGATGTAACGGGGAAGGTAACCTTTATTAGGCCCAGAAGGCACGATGAAGCGACCACACTCAAGGCACAGAACTCAGGCAAGCCAAGTCCCCACAGCAGATGAAGATGACGACCACTCATGATGATGAACATGTGTAGATAGTAGATGTGCTTAATGAATGCCTACACTAACTTTCCCCCCACGTGGAAGTGGTCATCCTGATTGCAGTTCTTGGCCGCAGTTTAAAGTGAAGAGGAACGCCGTATGAAAGGCTTCATGCGGAATACGTGGACTATTTCTGCTGCCCTGTAGCGGCGGTCCGTCGGAAGAAGAACGGGTACCACGCGATAATTCACAGGAGACGTTTTCTCCAAGACAGTGTAGAGGCCAATCAAACGTAATTGAAACTTCTCGCACAGGCCGGGTGTGCGAATGAAGGAGGACTTCATCGCCAGGGATGAAGGACACGGCACGATGAGAGGCATCATATTCAAGCTTGCGATCCTGTTGCTTGGCTTCAGTGTTGACACGAGCCAGCTGGCGGCAATGAAGTAGACGAGACACGTATTCTTCACTTGCAGATGATCATGGTTTGACAGGCGCAGAGAAGAACGAAACATCGAGGAAAGAAGAGGGGAAGCGACCGTGGACGAGGTAGAATGACGAGTAACCGGTTGTGCGCTGTATAGAGGTATTATACGCAAAAGTGACAAATGGCAAAATGGTGTCCCAGTTTCTGTGGTCGGGTTCGATATACATCGCTATCATATCTGACAGTGTGCGATGAAAGCGCTCTGTCAGGCCGTTCGTCTGAGGATGGTAACTGGAGCTTGTTTTGTGTGTAGTGCCAGATGCATTGAGCACTTCTCCGACAAGTTCTGAAAGAAATACTCTTCCGCGGTCGCTCAGGATTACACCAGAAGCTCCGTGTCGAAGAATTATTGCTCGAAGGATGAAGTCAGCCATTTCCGAAGCTGATGCATAAGGCACGAGAGCTGTTTCGGCGTAGCGGGTAAGCTGTCACTATCCATGGATTGCCCGTGACAGTCATAGGAAGCGGACCATACAGGTCAACGCCAACTACCTCGAATGGTTGCAGGGGACACGGGAGCGCTTGTAATTGTCCACTTCGAGTTGATGTAGGTAGCTTGCGACGCTGACAAAGGGCACATGAGGCAACGTACTTCGCGACACAGGTGGACAAGCCCGGCCAGTAGTAGTGACATCTTATGCAGTCATACGTTTTCTGGAAGCCCATGTGTCCAGCAGACATGTCGTCGTGATATACCTTGAGGACTTGAGCCCAAAAAGAGCAAGGTAGAACGGGCACCCAGCGTCGACCTTCAGGGTGGTAGATATGACGGTACAGGACGTGGTTGTTGAGCTTAATTTGCGTCAGCTGTCGGCGAAGACGGGCGTTAGGGGGCCGGCAAGTCCCGTCAAGACGGTCCATGATGCGGCGACAGTAAGGGTCAGCACGTTGGTGAGATAAGAACAAACCACACTCGCTTGGAGAAGTTGGGTCCACAGTAGCTAATGACGAAACATGTAGGGAAGAGACCGCCGAAAGCATCTCGAGTGCGGCAGTGGCGGGTTTGTTCAGTGGCTCCGAAGAGAGCGGGCAACGCGAAAGTGCGTCAGCGTCTTGATGTTTGTTGCCGACTTGTATGTGATCGTGAAGTCGTATTCTTGTAAGCGAAGAATCCAGCGACCAAGGCGGCCGGACAAGTTCTTGATTGTCGAGAGCCAGCACAAGGCGTGATGGTCCGTAACCGCAGTAAAGTGGCGGCCGTGGAGATACTGTCGAAACTTTTGTATCGACCATATGACCTCTAGGCACTCCTGTTCGGTGATGGTATAATTTTTTTCGGCAGGGGTCAGTGCACGGCTCGCGTATTGGACGACTTTCTCACGTGAAAATTTGTCTCGCTGCAGGAGAATTCCACCAATGCCTCGACCACTAGCGTCTGTACGCAGGAGCGTAGGCGCGGTTTCGTCGAAATGGCAGAGGACTGTTTCGGATGTGAGTGCACACTTCAGTTGGGCAAACGCCGCTTCACATTCAGGAGACCATACAAAGGCGACGCCTGATCCGAGCAACTTATGCAATGGTGAAGCTATTGAGGCGAAGTCTCGAATGAATCGGCGAAAATAAGATCCGAGGCCGAGGAAGCTGTGCAAATCTTTGGCTTTTTCAGGACGCGGGAAGAGTTGGACAGCGGAAATCTTGTCTGGATCGGGACGAATACCATCATTGCTTACGATGTGGCCTGACACATTAATCGTCTTGCTCGCAAAACGGCACTTCTTGGTGTTCAGCTGAAGGCCTGCGTTTGCAAGGCACGTAAAAATTTTGTTCACTCGTTGCAAGTGCTGAGGGAAAGTTGACCAGAAAATAACGATATCGTCTAAATAGCACAGGCAAGTCTTCCATTTCAAGCCTCGTAAAACTGTGTCAATCATCCGCTCGAATGTTGCTGGAGCATTGCAAAGGCCGAATGGCATGACATTGAATTCGTACAGTCCATCTGGTGTTGAAAACGCTGTCTTTTCTTTGTCATCCTCGTGCATGGGTATTTGCCAGTAACCTGAACTGAGGTCTAGGCTTGAGAAGTACTCGGCACCATGCAGTGAATTCAAAGCATCGTCTATACGCGGCATGGGGTGAACATCCTTGTGGATAGTCTTATTAAGTGCTCGGTAGTCCACGCAAAATCGCACGCAGCCATCTTTTTTTTCTTACTAGAAACACAGGGGATGACTAAGGGCTCGCGGAGGGACGTATAATGTTCCGTTGCAGCATATCGGCTACATTTTGTTCAATGACCTCACGCTCGGACGAAGAGACACGATGTGGTCGACGGCGTACGATGGAAGTGCCATCGGTCTGGATACGATGCATAATAATGGACGTCTGTCCCAGAGAAGAGGAATGGGCATCAAACAATCTCCTGTGCTTTTGTAGCATGGCAAGCAACTCATCTGTTTGTGAAGAGGTCAGTTCTGGGATAATAGCCGCAGCAAGAACAGAAACGCTTGATGAACGTCCAATAGAAGGAAGGTCAGAACACGCTGGCATAATTGGGGCAACAGAGACAGGTTGGGATTCAGTAATACAAGTCATTGTGGTGCCTTTCGGAATGAGAATTTTCTCACACGTCTTGTTCGTAGCGTAGAGAAGTCCGGAGCCATTGTGGAACCGCGCTAGACCTGAAGCAAGGGCTATACCTCTTGCGAGACAGCGTGCAGATGGTTGGACAAACACGTCACCAAAGTCAATCCCATTAGAAGTGATGGTAGCTATTCGCTGATGACCAGGTGGTAGCTCGGTATCTTCAGCAGCGAGCAAGCGAACGGGCTTGTCATCCGCATACAGGGCATAGTCAGTTTTCATCATGCGAACAACACTTTCTAGACAGCAGATGGAAGCGTTCGCCATAGACAGAAAATCCCAGCCTAATATAAGCTGGTGGGCACACGAACTCAGCAAAGCAAATTGCACAAAATGAAGAATACCAGCTATGAATACGCGAGCGGTGCACATAGCGGCAGGATAAATGGCGTCCCCTTGAGCAGCAATCAGTGTAGGTCCATCATAAGGGGTGGTGACTTTTCGCAGACATGAGCACAAGGAATGATCAATCACAGACAAGCAAGCACCAGTGTCTAATAAAGCGTCCACGTACACACCTTCTATTAAAACAGATATCGTATTGTATGAACGCGCTGGAGGAATTTCTGTCTTTTCGTTCGATGCAGCTTTTCCTCCAAAACCTGCAGAGATTAGTTTTCCGGGCGTTGAATGGTGAATTGCGAGACAGGTCGCAATGGAGACGTGGAGCGGCGGAGCGGTATGAAGTGGTTGGCTCTGATGTTGCAGTAGGGGACGGTGAGCGACGTAACGGCGGATCATGAGGACGACGTTGGAAAGCGTACCAGCTTGTCCCATCATCCCGTCCGTGGGTGTCGAATCCACGACGCTCGTCCTGCTGACGCTTCCGACAGACACGTACAATGTGGCCCCGATAGCCGCACTAATAACAGATCGGACGAGGCGGCCGCCATGGTGAGTGGAAGGGTTGGCTAGGCGCACTCGGAGTTAACGAAGCCAAAGAGACAGGCGTCGAGTGTGCGGGAATCGGTTGTACGACGGGTGGTGAGACAGTGAGGACTTGTGAGTACGTCGGCTGGAGTCGAGGTAATGGAGAGTCTACATACGCTGGCCCGGTCATGGACGCCAACTCCTCTTTGATAACGTCGCGCAAAACAGTTTTGGACGGGGGAGATGGACTCGGTGTCATTGAGAGGCCGAAAGCTTGTAGCTCTTCCCGTATAATTGCCCGGATCATGGCACGCAATGAGGCATCTGTCCGGGTGGTGTTTTCAGCTCTGTCCGGCAGTAACCATTGGGACTCAAGTTCCTCTAGGCGTTGGCACGTGGCAACAACGTTAGCGACTGTGGTCGGGTTTTGTATGACCAAGCCATTGAACGCGACCGTGCCGATCCCTTTCAACAGATCATGAACTCTCTCTGATTCAGACATGGATGTGCTGAAACGGTGACAGAGAGCAAGGACATCCTTTATGTATGATGTGTAAGACTCACCGCATTGTTGCTTGCGAGCATCCAGTGTCTTCTTCGCGAGAGCTGAACGAACTACCGGGGTGCTGAAAATTTCGCGAAGCTGTTGCTTGAAACGTGCCCAGTCCGTAATGTCCGTTTCATGATTGAAAAACCATATCTTAGCTACGCCTGTCAGATAGAAAGAAACACGGCGAAGCTTGGTAGGATCATCCCAGTTGTTAGTGGAACTCGCTCGATTGAACTGGTCCAACCAATCCTCCACATCTTCACCTCGAAGTCCGGCGAACGTGGGCGGCTCACGCTGGTGCGCGGTGATAATCCACGATGGATACGGCACGGTAGCCGGGGCCATGGAGGTAGACGCAGAAGCGCCGGTTGGCTCGTCCTGAGGCATGTTACCGGACACCTGGCACAAACGACGACCTGAGCGGAGCTCGAGGAGGTAAAGCGGGCTAGGAGAGGACAGAAGATCGTAGAGCACACTCCACCACTTGTGATGTAACGGTGAAGGCAACCTTTATTAGGCCCAGAAGGCACGATGAAGCGACCACACCCAAGGCACAGAACTCAGGCAAGCCAAGTCTCCACAGCCGATGAAGATGACGACCACTCATGATGATGAACATGTGTAGAAATAGTATATGTGCTTAATGAATGCCTACAATATATATATATATATATATATATATATATATATATATATATATAGTGGGAGTAATAATTCAATGGGCCAGTTAGTCTTCGTGAAGGTATGGGATATAGCACAACGGGAGCGTTGTCAACAAGGATAAATATATTTATTTCCCAACAGTTTAGGGAGGGGACCTCCCTTCATCAGGGGATGAGTTATACTGACATGAACTTCCTTGCTGCCGCGTCCCTCTCGCTTTGAAAGACGTTTGCGAGAGTGAGAGGGAACTGGAAGAAGGAAAAAGAGAGAGAAAAAAGACGAAAAAAGAAAGAAAAGAAAGAAAGTAAAAAAGAGGAAGAACCACTGTCAACACTGAGAATCAGACTTCCCTCATCATGGTTCCATATCATAAAAATATCGTAAACGATATTTTTATGATATGGAACCATGATGAGGGAAGTCTTTTCCGCTTCATAGAGGATTTTAACAAATGCCACCCGTCAATAAAATTCACGCACAAAATTTCCAAAACTAGCATTAACTTTTTGGACGTCACTGTCGCGGTCGAAAATGACCACTTTTCAACAACCCTTTACAAAAAGCCTACAGACCGTCAAATGTACCTACATTTCAACAGCAGCCACCCAAAGCATTGCAAAACGGGTATTCCATATTCTCAGGCCTACCGGTACCGAAGAATATGCCCCGATATGCGGGAATTTGACAGACACGCGGAACAACTAAAGCATTCCTTATTGAAACAAAATTATCCGGAAGACATTATTGACGATGCCATACTACGTGATCGCAACGTGAACAGGAATGATATAATTAAGGGAACAAACAGAGTATCTAAAACGACTTCCCAAACGAACCTTGTACTAACTTACTCCTCATCAGCGCCACGAATCAACAACATACTTTCCCGCCATTTCAACATAATCAGGCAAAGCAAACGACTAACTTCTATTTTCGCGAAGCCACCTCACGTGGTGTACCGCCGGGATAAAAATCTGAAGGACATTCTTGTCAGGGCAAAAACAAACACCCCCAAAATTCAATCAGGGTGCCATCCCTGCGGAAAATCTCGATGCAAGGTATGCCCACAGATGCTCACAACACGTGAATCCAAAGCGAACTTCTCGGATTTCAAATTCTGCATAACTGAAAGCCTTAATTGTGACTCCAGTAACGTAATATACATGCTACATTGCAACATCTGCGGGCAAGAATATATCGGCCAAACAGACACGCCATTTCGGCTGCGGTTCAATAATCACCGGTACCACGCCACTTCACTGCCGAAGCTACCTTTATGTAGACATCTGCGCCTGCCAAACCACAGTTTTAAAAATATTAGCGTAACTCTTTTGCAGTCCGGTTTTTCAAACAGACGCGAGCGCGAACAGCGTGAGGCATATTTTATTTTCAAATTTCGTACATTAGTAGCCGGTATCAATGAGGACCCCGGAAAACTCAACTGCCTCCGAGAAGTAAGCCAGGAGAAAATTGGTGACAAAGATTGATAGCTGGAGACCATGCTTTTTTCTGACTGACTCGTACGTGTACACTGTCCTCTTATTTCTTTCTTTTTTTTACATGCACATACAAAGTGTTTACGTTCGCCTACCACTTCATGACCGTTGAAGGGAAACGAACGACGATTAAAGGTTAATAGCCGACCGACCCATTAACGAGAAACCTTTCCTTTACACACACCGCCCGCCGCCCGCCGAACGACCAAACGACCAATTACGGGGAAACCCCTTTCTTTAGGCACGCCGTCCCGGACCCTCCCGGCACCGCGGCGACAATCTTGGGTGGCCCGACACACGCCAAGAACTGAACAGCACGTGATATGAACCGTAGGTGGATGTAGACGGACAGTTGGCTTCGTTCTCAGTGTTGACAGTGGTTCTTCCTGTTTTTTACTTTCTTTCTTTTCTTTCTTTTTTCGTCTTTTTTCTCTCTTTTTTTTCCTTCTTCCAGTTCCCTCTCACTCTCGCAAACGTCTTTCAAGGCGAGAGGGACGCGGCAGCAAGGAAGTTCATGTCAGTATAACTCATCCCCTGATGAAGGGAGGTCCCCTCCCGAAACTGTTGGGAAATAAATATATTTATCCTTGTTGACAACGCTCCCGTTGTGCCATATCCCATATATATATATATATATATATATATATATATATAATACTGAGGGCACACGTGGAAGAAAAGAAGAACAATGCTGGCTCGAGCGGTGCTCTGCCAGATCCCTGGACTCTCGCATTCATCATCTCTTGTAAATAGAGGCATCTCACCGTAAAAAGATTGGTGGAAGGTGCGGGGTATAGCGAAGCAATCCCAGGCGAACGATCAGCAAAGTGCTACATCAGGAACTACGCCGAAGCCGCAGACTGGCTGATCTACCGCTCTCTATGGATGTGATTGTTGATGGTGACACCATGCACTCTTCATGTGGTGCTACGTGGACCCGACACATGGTACCACCAAGCTTCTCTGGGAAAGTCGTAGAAGATGTCGACGAATTGGTGAAACACTTCAACTTTGTGAGTAAATACAATTGTTGGGACGCGGGCTCCCGGTTGTCAAACGTCGGATTGTTTCTTCAAGGTACGGCATTGGTGTGGTTTGAAAAGCGCGGAGAATCAATAACGACGTGGGAAGTGTTTAAGAAAGAAATAGCGAGCTTCTTCGGAGACCCATTGATGAAGAAGAAGTGCGCTTAGCAAACTTCGATGCAGCGTGCTCAAGTCCTTGATAAAACATGCACAACGTATCTTGAAGAGATTCTGAAATTGTGCAAGTTTGTAGACGGACGCACGAAAGAAGATGACAAGGTTGGGAATCTCCTCAAAGGGGTTGCCGAGGATGTCTACAATTTCCTCATCAGCAAGGACACGTTGGCGTCTGTAGCGGACATAATCCAACACTGCCGCACGTTTGAGACCATGAAGGCTAGGTGCATCACTTCCTAATTTGATAGACTTGCCAACGTCACCAACGTTGCAGGTGTCCACGTCCCTCCAACATGGTCCTGTGACCTTGCCTCAATGATCAGGCAAATCGTACGCGAAGAACTTGGATGACGTGAAGCTGTTGACCCGCCGAGGGCACATGCTAGCAACTCCTTCACGTCATACGACGCAATGTGTGCTGCCGTTGATGCCACGCTATAAGATGTGCCCCAATCAAGAGCGCCGGTGCCTCCAACCGACAACCTACATTGTCGCCGCGATTTCCAGAACGTCTTTTGCAAACCACCTACAATGATGTCTTTGTGAAACGATCATGGGTACATGGTGCTTTGTGGAAGGTATGGCGACGTGCGTGAGGCCCCTGTGTGCTATAAATGTGGTTTCCGTGGACATGTGGCTCGATTCTGTGGTCAGAGGCGTCGCCCCCAGCCGCACTACTACGAGGGATTATCGGCTTCTTCTCGACAAAACATCTGGCATGGTGGTGTTTGCGCTCGATGCGGGACGCATACGTTGGGGACGGCTTCAAGCAAACCACCCACAGAAATACACATGTGGGACGCAATTTCCACCAGAATTTACGCAACGACTCGCCTTCCTCCGTGCGAAGCTTGACGCCCCTCGCAACACGCTGGTTGCGTTCCCTATATCCTGGCCGACGCGTCACCCCCCCGCCTCCGGAAATCTAGGTGGTGCGGCCAACGGAGGTGAGGTCGCCGAACATTTTTCACTACATTCACCTATGCCTCCACCAGTTTTATGACGCAAAAAAAGTCCCCGTGCTTATTGATAGACTTCCTACAATGACTTTGACAGATACTATAGATGCTGTTTCAGTGATGAGCCTCAACTTCAAAATACGGCTAAGACATAAATTGATGTTTCGCTGGGACAGTTGTGCATCATTTCGTGCAGTGAACGGGGAGACGCTGTGCCCAATAGGTCTGTGTGTTGTTAGTGTCATTTTGGGCGACAATGTGTTCGAGGCTGAGTTTGCTGTCCTGACCAGCTTCACCCACGACATCTTCTTGGGAATCAATTTTCTACGCGAGTGCGTTGCTACTGTAGATTGCGGTGCTAGCAATATTATGCTACGGCATTTACTGACAATCTCCGGTGCTGTCAAGGATCTATCACCGTCATTGAGGATGTTGACTTGTCGCCCAACTCGATGAGGAACATGCGCGTCGACGCCTCTGCCTCGAACGCAGGGGCGTTTGATGTTCTTGTGGAGCCCATTCCCCTCAATTGCGCCAAGAAAAATGCGCTCGTTCCACATTGTGTTCTGTCTATCAGTGATAGGCGATCGGCCTTATGGGTGTCGAACTATTCAAATGAACCTGTCATGCTACCCTGCGGATTGGGACTCGCCCTCTTCAAACAAAATGCGAACAGTTTTACTGCATATTTAAGCGACGAAAGTGTAGATCCTATTCGTGCAACGCACTATACAAAAGCCAACTTTGGGAGTATGGTAAGCAAGTTGCTATCATCAGAAAAACGTCAAGGTTTTGTCGAACTCCTTGCGAAGCACGCTACTATATTTGACTTTGCGCAGATTGAAGACGACGTAAGTGTACCCAAGTCGCGTACTCACCACGAATTCGACACAGGATATGCTCCCCCTATCTGGCAGAAACCATACCGTGTCTCATCTGCGGAGCGTAAGGTCATCGCTCAACAGGTAGAAGAGATGTTAAAGAAAAGGGTCATTCAAGAGTCGTGTAGCTTTTGAGCTGGCCCTGGGATTCTTGTCCGAAAAAAGGAAGGCGCATGGCAATTCTGCGTGAACTACAGACGGCTCAACTCTGTTACTAAAAAGGATGTCTACCCGCTTCCTAGGATCAATGCCGTCATCGATTGTTTACATTCGGCATCGTACTTCTCATCCGTGGATTTAAGATCCGGTTATTGGCAAATCACCATGCACCCAAACGACAAAGAAAAAACGGTCTTCATAACCCCAGATAGTCTATTTGAATTCAATTAAATGCCTTTTGGCCTATGCAACGCTCGAGCCGCGTTTGAGCGCTTCTCGTACTCCATGGACTAAAGTGGAAAATTGCTGTTTGTTACCTCGATGACGTTATAATTTTTGGCCGTACATTTGAAGACCACCACCATCGTCTAGACAGTGTTCTCACCTACCTTGAGGGAGCTAAGCTTACTCTCAACTCCAAGAAGTGTCACTTCGGCAGCCGTGAGACTCTCGTTCTCGGTCACCTGATGTACAAGCATGGCGTTCGACCCGACCTCCAGAAAGTCGCTGCAGACAGCAGCTTCAAACTACCTCAGTCGGTACGAGAATTGCGAAGCTTTTCGCGCCTATGTTCTTACTTCCGTCGCTTCGCGCCCAAGTTCACTGACCTCGCTTACCCTTTGACGTCCCTACTCAATAAGAACGCACCTTTTCGGTGGTCAGCGGATTGCGAGTCGTATTTTTCGCAACTCAAGTTTGTTCTTACGTCAGAGCGCGTACTTCGCCACTATGACCCATCTGCTGCCACAAAAGTTCACAGAGACGCCAATGGTGTAGGTATCAGCGGCGTTTAAGTTCCACGCCATGGAGCTGCTGAACACGTCGTTGCCTATGACAGTCTCTGTTTAAGTAAACTGGAGCGAAACTATACTGTCACGGAGCAGGAATGTCTCGCTCGTCGGGCGTTACGATTGCAAGAACACGGCTTTGAAGCCTGTTACAAGAGTGGTCGTCGTCATGCCGATGCCCATTGCCTTTCACGGCTTCCCCTTCCGACCACCGTGTGTGGCGCTGACAACTTTAATGAATATTTGGCAGTAGTGGATACCTCGTTTCCTTATCGAACAACTTTTCGAGCAGAGCAACGCAGGAACAACAGTCTCCTTTTTTCTTCATTTCTGAAATGAACGGTCAACGTGGTTTCGTCGTTAAGGACGGCGTTCTTTACAAAGAGAATTATTCCGGTGTTGACCCTCACCTACTTCTTGTTGTGCCTTCAAGTCTGTGTCAACACGTACTTCGAGCAATGCATGACGACCGACCCAACATCTGGCTATAGGGGTTTTTCTAGGACATTTTATCGCACGCAAGAACGCTTCTTCTGGCCGAAGATGCGTAAAAGTTTGACTGCATACGTTGCGAGCTGTGATCAATGTCCACGCCGCAAGCCTCCTACATCTCCCCCAACCAGACTACTTCATCCCATAGCACTCCCGGATTCACCATTTAACGTCGTCGGTGCTTATCTGCTCGGCCCTTTTTCGCGATCAACAAGCAGCAACCGAAGCATTATTGTGGGTGTTGACAACCTCACACACTACGCCGACACTGCGGCGATTCCTGCGGCAACGGCCGCTTAAGTTTCACTGTTCATGCTGTCGCACAATATATTACGCCATGGATCCCCCCGTGTCATCATCAGTGATCGCGGGAGGCAGTTCGTTGCAGAGGTAGCTGAAGACATTCGTCTTGCTTCGTGCCAATTTCGTCACACTACCCCATATCATCCGCAGGCTAATGGTTTGACGGAACGAACTAAAAGTCTCTCGTCAACATGATTTCCAGGTTTTCTGATTCGGGACACAAAACATGGGACTCGATCTTGCCATTTATAACTTTCGCCTACAACACTGCACAGCACGAAACAAAAACATACAGTTTAATTTATCTGCTGTACGCAGGCTAAGCGCGCACAGCTCTTGACGCTACTCTTCAATTTTCCGAGACTGATCAACCTATTCTCGCCGGAACTATTTGCCGCACAGAAGAGGCCCGGCGCATTGCCTGTCTTCAAAATTTGTCTCCCAGAAACGCTCGAAGAACCGTTACGACAGAAGTCACCGGAACCTATTGTTTCAGAAAGATTTGGTGTGGCTTGGGACGCCGCTTCGCAAGCGCGGCCTCTGCCAAAAGTTTCTGGCTAACTACACTGGTTCGTTTGTTGTCCTGGAACGTCTCAGTGGTGTCACCTATGTGATAATGTAGGTGTTTTGAAAATTGCCCGTTAAAAACGCTATCCTTATCACAACGAAGCCTAACTCACCCGGTGGGCATTGTCTGCAAAGAGGGAATTGCTACGATAATTAGGGGACGCGTGGAAAAAGAGGAGAACGAGGTTGGCACGAGCGGTGATCTGCCAGATTCCCGGATGCTCGCATTCATCATCTCTTGTAAATAAAAGGCATATATATATGTATATATATATATATATATATATATATATATATATATGTATGTATGTGGGAAAGAAGTGTATACCTAAGGGCTCGTTGTTTCTCTGTTTTGACACAATATTAATGAGATCTAACAAACAGTAATGCCAAGGAATGCCCTGCTCACGGCTGGTTATTTTTCCACCCACTTTTTTTCTTCTTATTTACAGTCTATTGGTTTTAATAACTTCACCTATACATTTCCTGACACAACTGTCTGTTATATCTCATTATTAAATATATATATATATATATATATATATATATATATATATATATATATATATATATATATATATATATATATATATATATATATATATATATATATATATATATATATATATATATATATATACTTCATGCTATATATCTGAAGAGTAAAAAAAATATACCAAACCAGTTAATAAATGCCATTTCGAAAAATGATTTAACTAATCTACAAACATCCATTGTGATAGCGACTGACGCTTCTGTTTATGAAGAGATGACTGGCGTAGAAATCGTATCATTCTCTCTAGATTGGGCTTTCTAAATTCGATTACTTGGCTCTACCCTATTTACCAAGCTGACCTACTGACAATAGCCCTAGCATTGTGTAAATTGCCCTAATATCTATCAGCGGTTATTTTTTTTACAGACTGTCTCTCAGTATGCGCTGCTTTGAGCTCAACAGCTTTTCACGTACCTTAGAAACTTTCTACTCGCTCATTCCTAGACATGTGCGACTCGTTCAACTAGTCTGGGTATCACGCCATAGAGGTTTAGCTCACAATGAGCATGATGATGCACTAGCAGTATCTTCCCTTGATAGTCCGGTTTTACCTATTTTGCCTACTTCCGAATATATCACAAAAATCTCAAAAATCTGCTCAGTTTTTATCAAACTATCCGCAGCAGAAGTTCCCGTGGACGAACAAGTGGTGTTCACCAAGAAAAGAAGAAATAGTGATTACAAGGCTGCGTTCTCAAGTCCCTTTATTGAACTTTTACTTTCACTGGTCGGGTGTAGCACATTCGCCTTTGTGCCATTATTGTAATGAATGTGAATCTTGGGAGCACTTGTTATTGTCATGCATAAAATTCAAAAGACAAAGGAAAAATCTACCAGAAAAAAAATTGCCCGCAGCTTCCCTCGGGGGAACACTGAGGAGGATGCGGAGCATATAATTGGTTAACGGGGTGTTAAAGTGCGACTTACTTGGGTCGATGGCTAAATTGGTTAACGTGGTTGTGAAATGGGGTGTTAAATTGCGACTTACTTGGGCCGATGGCTAAATTGGTTAACGTGGTTGTAGGAGGGGGTGTTAAATGAGTGAACACGTACACACGTATTCGAAAGGGCGGCGCTGGTCGAAGGGACGTCGATCATTGTGTTTGTGGATTCGTTGGAATTCATTTCACCGCGACCTTGGACGTCGACGTGCCGTACAAACCAACCGACGAGCGGCAACTGAGCGAGCGAGCGCCGACCTTGAGTATATATACAGCGCGACGGCGCATGCACTGTCAGCTGTTGAAAGTTCTCGAAGCGCGACGGCGCATGCGCGTCCACTGGAGAATCAGGAGAATTGTAGAATGTTCTCGAAGGGGAGAAGCGCGCGCGGCACAGATGGTGGGTGACGGTGCATGCGCGCGTCAGCTGTCGAGTGTTCGAGAAGGGGGAGAAGCGCAACGGCGCATGCGCGCGCGTCAGCTGCCGATGTTCTCGAAGTGCGACGGCGCATGCGCACGCGTCAGCTGCCGATGTTCTCGAAGCGTGACGGCGCATGCGCGCTACATTATACAGCTAGCGAATGTTCGTGAAGAGGAGAAGCGCACGCGGTGTGTAGAGGAAGAAGGGTGCACAGATGGTGGAGGAGTGAAGCGCGCGCGACGTGTAGAGGAAGAAGGGATGCACAGTTGGTGGAAGAAGAAGGAGGAAGCTTGCGGACGGCGCCGCACTACAAGCCTCGAGCATTAGATTCTCCGCATCTAAAACCATCACGAAACTTGGACTTAAACTTGACACTTCCGGTGACTCTTTTATTTGGCGCAGTCGCACTTGGTTTCAGCCACAGCAACGCTACTACCGCTGGTACAAAATTGTTACGAGAATCTAAAGGAATAAACATAGGTTATTTCAGTTGTTCTCATGTTTAGAACTTTTTTGTGTGTGTTGAGTTTTCCTTTTTGACGTTTTTTGTTTGTTTTAAAATCTAACACCTTCAAATTGTTACCTGTATTACCTAATTGATCCAACGTTTTCTTTCAAGAAGTGAATTAGTTTAAAAAGCAAGGCACCATTTCATTCATCGCCAATCCCCCTACGTGAGTGTCGCTAAGATGTTGAGGAACCAACCAACCAGCAGAGTGAGGTGCAGCAATCGAGGCAGGGCTACCTCGTTGGGCGCTTGGCCCATAGGTTCCACCACGGCCACGTCACTCCTTTCTACCAGCTGGGTGCTCGGCCTCCGCTAGGTGACAGGCCCAGGATGGCCGACGAGCCTTCGACCCGTTATAATGCTGAACGACTAGTTCAGGAGAGCTGGCACCAGGTTTGTAAGCCAGTCTGCCTGTTCTTGAGCCAAGGTTTCTAAAGCCTGGCTTTCCCCGCTGGTGCAAGAGGGCTAGCATGTATCTACGTGCCACACTGCTGCTGGTCAAGAGTGCAACTGCCTGCCGGTGCAGCGGGTCTGTCGCCGACTCAGGTTATCCGACCATAGCGTCAAGCCAACGAAGCTGTCACCACACACGCCGGCGCGGCATCAACGGAACTTTGCCACCGCAAAGTTCCGACGACACTACAACGACAGCCCTGGTAACGATGTCGCCAACCTCAACTGTAGGCCACACATTCTGTTTATTTACATATCTTATCCGCGTGCATGTTAACCCTAGTGTGCACTCAAGTATAGGTGCGAAATCTGTGTAATACATCTTTGACGCGTGTTTGTGTGCTGGCGTACCATCGACTTCATTTTGGAGCAGTCCTGAACCAATATAACATCAGAATCTGGCGGGCCTGCCAGGATCCGCTCGTTAAACCAGTGAAAGACAGTTTCACTCGAGTGCAGACACAAACGTCTAGACGGCACTAAGCAATTAGATAAACTCACTGCAGTAGGGCTCCAACTAGGCTTGGCAGGTGCAGAGCTTCACAAGTATATTGATGCCCAGCAAGCTAACCTAAGAGATGAGAGAGCTGCGGAACGATACGCCGCCAAAGAAGCTGACAAGAGGCAGGACGGAATTTTTTAGCTTAAGCTGAAGCTTCATGAGGGAGCCTAGAATGTGCCAGTAGGAGCGAGTGAGGACATGCTTTCGCCTAGCAACTGCTCATCTGTGAATTCGCAGAAGTTACTGCCTGTGTTCCACGAGAAACCCGATGATTTGCACACATATCTTCAGTGTTTTGAGTGCGTCGCGATCGGACAGAATGGGCCGGAAGAAAAATGGGGTCTCGCTGTAAGCATGTCCCTAACGGGAGACGCATTAACGGCGATCGGCCAGATTATTGCCGCTTATTCTCTAGATTACCAGAAGGTAAAAAAAGCACTACGAGAGCGATTTCAGTTCACGGCTCCAGATAATCAGAAGAAGTTCAGGAAAGCGCAATTAGCAGATGGCGAAACTGGAAGACAGTTAGCAGCAAGAATTTTGAGCTATTTCAGCCATTGAATCGAGATGGCAAACGCATCCAAAACCTACGAAGGCCTAAGAAATCACGTGATTGCTGAGCAATTCTCGCGTTATTCCTATGCAAGGCTAGTAGTTACCTTAAAAGTGTGACAATATAGACCATAAGTTGAACTCGCTAACCTGACGAACCAATTCCTTAAAGCCCAGAATTTGCCTATTATGGCAAGAGGTCCTGAAAGTGCGGAGTATTCCAGTGGAAAGCTCACCGAAGCGCCGCGGAAACTAGCTCTGAATTGCATACTTTGTTATCGTTTGGACATTTGGCTCCCGACTGCCGCAACCCACCTGAGCAGATGCTCAAGTGCAAGTCGTGTGGCAAAACGGGACACCTACCAGAAAAATGCTGAAGCATGTCTCGAGACGACCGCTTGAGTTCTTCCTGCGAATTTGCCGAATATAAACCTTCCCAGGCTCGTACTGGAAGAACGTCTGTAGATCCAGGAAGGAAGCTTCCTTGTTCCAGTCACCATGGCAACGACACCGTGCAGGATGCAGTACTTTTCCTGGTCAATGGGATGCTAGCGGTTCAAGATGTACTGCTAGAAAGAGAGGTTCGAGTATTCTGTGACACAGGGTGAAACACGGCAATCGTCCGACTGGAACTCATTCCGGACGCACCGATTGCCGGCGGCATTCATTTCGCACCGATTGCCGGTGGCAAGTGGTGGGAAATGCGACATGCAGTATTTCGAACCAACCACGTTACCCAGAATGCACCGCGTCTGCCTAGCGTCTGCCTAGTCACGTCTATGTGTAATAACGCCTTGAGTGTGACATGTAGTCATGCTCTTACTTGACACGCATCTCATAATTATTATGTTTGCACTAGTCACACACCTTCGTCATCCATTCGCATCAGGTAAAGCTGAATTTGGTATAAGTAAAGCTATCGAGGCGGCTGCGAGCGCATCATGAGCGTGGCGTGTAGTCATGACTCATCACTTACAATGAATGGATGTCACAATTAGCACGTTGGCGTCTGTCGCTTGTGTTCGTCATGCAATCATGTCATACCATACCAGTTTTGCAACATGTCGTGTGAACCGAACTACTGCAAGAGCAGCAAGACCATGAAATGTAAATCATGACATTCATACCATACATGTCATGATTTTCACGTTATAGTTAGTCAAATATGCTCGTCATACAAACATGTTATGCAATGCCAAGTTTGGAATCGATACCATTATCCCAACGGCCAGGAGAGCTTAAAGTCATACGCGAATAGATAGATAGATATATAGATGGATAGATAGATAGATAGATAAATAGATAGATAGATAGATAGATAGATAGATAGATAGATAGATAGATAGATAGATAGATAGATAGATACGCTCGAAGTCGCCGAAGTTCGCTAGGAAATGTTTCGCATTGAAAGCATTATTAACGTACGTGTGAGGCCATTTAGGTACAGCTTCAGCTTTCCACACATTGTTAAAAAAAAGTCGAATTATTCCAAGCAGTCGCGTTGATTCTCCCGTAGTGTTGCAAAAAAAACACTTTCAGTGTAATACAATTTGGATTCTAACCTGTGACACATGGAGTCCAAAATTATGTTATGGTTTGGCCAAATGTTATGGTTTGGACAAAGAACGCAAAAACTGCGATTTTTTTTAATAAATGGCTTTATGATTCGTGCACTGGCTGTATGAAACTCCTAAAATTGAAATTAAAAGGACCTTATAATGTCTGAAGCTTAAAATTGCGGTGGATGTTGTAGGGAAGTGAATTCCCCAAGCGGAGGATGTTAAACTTCAAAGAATAACGTGTTCACAAATGAAGTACGAAGCAGCATACCAGGCTCACAAAGGCCTTGAGAACAATGAGCAGGACACACGTGCCACTACAAATAACTTTGCAGCTACTACATCTCGGGAGAAGCCGTGTTACGAATACAAAGGCAGATAACGTTGAGCATGTGGATATCGCTCAAGAAAGCTACAACTAACTTCGTGCTAAATAGTGGTTCTCTGCCTAGGAGGAGAGAGAAGTGAAGAGGTATGAAATTTTATATGCAAAAGGGCAGTGTCTCATTCTATCAATGTCTACTTCATGATATTCCAACAGGGCATGCTTAACAGAAAGCATTTGGCTACATCTTCCACACAGGAGATGCTCCACAACAGTCAGTAAAAAAATTTGCGTACCCTACGTGTGTCCTAATCTGAGGTTACAAATTAGGACGTGGCTTCGCCTTGACTTCGTTATTGATGGCCAATGTCCTAACTGTAGCTTGACTGTGTGCAGTTTGTTTAAAGAATGAGAGCCCCAGCCTTGTCGCCAGTTGTTTCGTACATTTTTTTCAGGTATGGCTTTAGATCTTGTGCAGGAGCAGTGATAGATGTTTAGTTTGCGTTGGCGTGGAGTGAATTTGTGATTCGGTCTGCCAGTAGACTTCTTCAATACCCCTGTGCCAAGGCACCCAGCAAACTGTTATGTGTTGGCCACAGGTGTAGACAGAGCATAGTAGTGAATACATGTTCGTGACTACCGGGCATCTGAGTGGGTGGCTTCAGGTTTAGGATTGAGCCATACTCAGTCAGTCGGCGTATATCACTGCCTTAACCTGCATAAGTCCACCCAGACAGTCCTCAAAGTCAACCGCTTTACCAGGAAAACACACTACGCCCTGAACACAACGGTTGCAGGTACAATTCCACCTCCTTTGTCACGGGCAATTAATCCTCTAACTTCTGTGACGTATTGTGTATTATAAACATTGCTGTCCTAAAACTAATTTAATGAGAACAAAACTCGTGCGTGTACATGTGTTGTGAAGATTGATTGATGAATAGATAGATAGATTGATTGATGTGGCTGCATTTTTTGGAACGGGCAGCGACTGACGCCACCTAGCCGTAATACTTAGTGAACCAACAACTAAATTTATGTTTTTTTCTTTAAATAGCGAAGTTGGGGCTGGTGCTTTGCTGTGAAGAATTTAACTTTTACTCGTGCCTTGACTGCAGCCACCAATCATATAACCTCCTCCCATTTAATTCTACCCGCTTAAAGTCTATTTTGTCCTTCAGGTCCCTAAAACCTAGTGCTTTGAAAAACTTTGCGCCATCACCCTGAACTATAGGGTGAAGCCCTTTACAGAACAATGTCAAGTGTTCGGCAGTATCCTCCTCCTCTCCACGTGCATTGAATACCATGAATGCCCCTTCGCATTTGGCCCGATGTGTCTTGGTTCGCAATACTTCCGTCCTGGCCGCAAACAGTGGAGAACTACCCCGAGTATTATTATAGATCCTTTCCTTTGCAATTAGCTCCTTGAAATTTCGATAGATCTTTAGTGCGGACACCTTAATCATGCCAATTCTCCACATGTACTTCTCCGTTTGCTTCATATTCTTTTTAACCGATAGTTCTTTTTGGTTCCGCCCCCTGCTGTTTTCTCAGTATTTACCCGTACATTTTCTGGTTCACTTCCTCCATTTTGTATCGACATTCTTCATGTATTGGTAGCTGAAAACCTTCCTAGCCCAACGCTCCTCCCCCTATTCTTTCACTCGCTTCTCAAATTTTATCTTGCTGCTAGCTTCCTGCCCTACAATGATGTCCATCCCACATCACCTTGTACTCCCTGATTTGGTGCGTTCCCGTGAGCTCCTAAAGCAAGCCTACATATTCCACGTTGCCTGGTTTCTAATCTTGCTTGAACTTCTGATCTCATGTACAAGACTGAGTAGCCGACCAGGAACCATGAACCCTTTCCATAGTCCTCTCACTACATCATACCTATTGCAATTTCATAGTGCCCTATTTTTCATCACTGCTGCATTCCTGTTACCTTTAGTCGTCACGTACATTTCGTGTTCTCTTAGGTACTCGCTCCCGCTGCTAATTCATACGCCCAGATATTTGTATTTATGCGTTATCCCTAGCGTTACCTGTTGTATTCTAAGCCCACCACCTTCATTATCAATAATGTCATGACTGTTGGTTTTTAATTATGAATCTGAAATTTTACCTATATTCCTCATTACCACAGGTGTCCATCAATCACTGGAAATTTTCCTTGTTGTCGGCCATTAGCACTATATCATCTGCATACATCAATACTGGTAGTGCCTGTTCAATGAGTTTTCCTTGTTTGACGAAAGAGAGGTTGACGCCAAGTCCACATACTTCTAATTTGGCATTTAATCCTTGTGTGTACATCGTGAACAATAAGGGTGACAGAGGACACCCCTGCCTAAGCTCCCGTTTTGCCTCTGCGGGCTTGGATACCTGTTTTTCCCACTCTATATCTACCTTGTTACCTTTATAGATATATTTCAAAAGATTACTGACTCCATTTTCTACGCCTAGTGTGTCCAGTATTCCCCACAAGTCCTCTTGAACCCCGCTATCGTACGCTTCCTTGATATCCAAAAATGCAAGCCACAGAGGCCTGTGTTACTTTCCTGCTATTTCGATGCACTGCGTCAGTTAAAACAGATTGTCTTCTAACCTCCTGTGTTTTCAAAACCCATTCTGCTGTTCCCCCAGCAGTCCCTAATTCTCTATTCATGTCTGCAGTCTTTCCTTTATAATCTGCATCGCCACCCTATAGATCACTCATGTCGCTGTTATAGAACGGTAGTTGTTTATATCAGCTTTGTCCCCCTTTCCTTTATAGATGATGCTCATCCTGCTAAGTTTGCAGACACCGGGGACTTCACCATCGATTATTGTTTTGCTCACTGCCTCTCTCAAAGTCCGCTTAGACTTAGGACCAGATGTCTTTGTCACCATAATTGGAATGCCTTCTGGGCTTGTTGATGCACTACTAAGAACCCTCTTCTCAGCCCTTTCCCACTGTCGTTGTGAAAACGGAGTTTTTGCGCCACTTCAGCTATTCTTGTCTTTTGTGGTGCATAAGACACTTTCTTGTTGAAATTTTTTGTCACACTTGTTCCTATATATTCAAAAGCTTCATCCCCTACTAGCCTGGCACCTTGAGCATTAGTTATAAGCCTCTGATCTAGGCTTGTCTCCTTTCTTAGGGAGTTTAGCTGGTTCCAAAATTTTTCAGCGGCCTTTTTATTTTTTTATGTACTTCTGCCAGCCACTGAGCGCCCTTTCTTTTAATATTTTTATTGAATAGTAGGGATGCTTCTCTTCTACAGCTCAGAAAGGCGTCCCACTTTCTTTCGACATCATTGGTCGGTTTAACCACTGCTTAGCATGTCTGTGTTCTCTAAAATCTTCCCGACGTATTTCTATGGCTCTCTTAACTTCCTCAGCCTACCAACTCTTCGATTTGTGTCTTCTTTTCCGGGGTGACTTGCCACGTGCCTCAGCAAGCTCTAGGTCATATAGCCTAATCAAATTCGTGTTTGTTCACACTGTTTTATTATCCTCAGTGATTACTTTCTCAGTTTGTTTAGTAGCTATTTGCTTTTTTGAATAAACGTTTTCCTGTAGTTGTTTATCTTGTTTCCTTCCCACTTTCACTGCTTTTCCGAAACCTAGCTTGATACGTTCGTGATTACTACCCAGACTTTTGGAGCCACATTCATCCATGTGCATTCCCCTGAGCCTATCATACATATCATGTGACATCAGTGCATAATCTATCATCGACTGCAACCTTCCTACCTCCCATGTAATTTGCCCTTCACACTTCTCAGTACTGTTGAAATTATCAAATCATGGTTTCCACACATATCCATGATCAATTTGCCTGTTGGGTCAGTATAGCCGTCTATATCTTCTATGTGCGCATTCATATCTCGTAGCTTAGTTATCTCGCACACTCCTCCTAATTAACCAATGTTCTTTGATATACACTCTACCATAGCCTGGTTTTTGTCTGGCTTTTTCTCCCGTCTACACGTACAACAAACCAAGAGTGTCATCTGCCAAGCTACTATTCCACTTAACCATAAATGTTCCATTCATTCCTGCTTGACTCTGCCGACCCATACTTTTATGCATGAATGCACCGATACTGCCCCCTTTTTGCTGCCTTCGGTTCTATTGCATTATTCCCATACGTAGTCCACATTGCAAGGTGGTTGCTCCATGTCCCGAAGATGTGTCTCCACAACGCCACATACCATCAGCTCTTTCTGCTATAACTGCTCTTCTATCTCTTCCCACTTTAATGAATTCCTGCGACACTGCATGTATATACGGCCTATGTCTGACTATGCTCGGCCCTTGTGCTTACGTCGATTTCTTCTCCCACATACTCGGTGTGTCTAGAATATTTGTGCCCCTTTAGAACACACTGCTAGCCTCAGGGCTCTGGGTCGCCCTAAAAAAGCTTTGACTTGACAACCCATCCTATTACCAACCCTCCTGCCTGTCGCACCACTGTGTTGAATGCCATCCTGTTCAAAGGGGCGAGCGCCGGGCTCGTACACACCTTGGTTCACCTCCATTACGCTGTCTCCGAGTTGCCGGCTCATACCCTTGATCACACAGTTGGCCTCCACTACTCTCCCTTCAATCCCAAGAGACTGCCCTGTAACCTCTCGTGTACTGTGCATATGGTCACATGCACATTCCCAGAGGCTTCTCGGAGCTTATGCATTCCATTCTCTCTCTCGGAAAGTTCTGACACTTGCTCTTGAACACATCATTGAGCCCAGCATGAATAATGACGAGATTTTTTTCCTCTATCTTGTCCTCCACAACCTCCTGAGCTTTGGACAGTGCATCTACCATACTCTTTCCTAACTAGGCCTCCACCCTCACTCTCCCATCTTCCTTCACTGTCGTGAAGACGCCATTCCTAACCCTGGCCACGTTAGATTCCCCCACCACAAGGACCCTTCTACACTCCAATCGCTGGCTTCCTGCTTGTGATGGCGCCCTTGCTTGCTTTACCTCTTTTCACTCTGCCGTATGTCCTGTGTTCCGGCTCTGCTCGAAAACTGCCACGCCACTGAGCTATGTGTTGTCGGAATCTCCGTGCTCTGGCTAGACACTGTGGCATCTTGACCTCCCTTCTCGCCTGTTACCAGCCGCCTGTCGATTTCTCCGCTACCCACGCGCTCCTTCTCACACCACGTGGGGCCGGAGAAAGAGCCATTAGCTCCTTTACTCGCTGCTCGAGCTTGGTCTACCCTCCTCGTTTTTTTTAAGGTCACCATTCATTCACTTTAATGGGCTGGTGGTAGCCTCCTCCCGCTCACGCGACGCTCCGAGCTGTTTTTTGGAGTTCTATCCTCTGCTCCCGTTTCACCCTAAGCTCCGCCTGAAGCCCCTCTATGCTAGCCTCCATGCGCTGCAGCCCCGCCGCGGTGGTCTAGTGGCTAAGGTACTCGGCTGCTGACCCACAGGGCGCGGGTTCGAATCCCGGCTGCGGCGGCTGCATTTCCGGTGGAGGCGGAAATGTTGTAGGCCCGTGTGCTCAGATTTGGGTGCACGTTAAAGAACCCCAAGTGGTATAAGTTTCCGGAGCCCTCCACTACGGCGTCTCTCATAATCATAAAGTGGTTTTGGGACGTTAAACCCCACATATCAATCAATCATGCGCTGCACGGCCACCTTCAGTGCTTCGCACAGCCTGCACACGAAGCTCGCCTTCTGCGCGTCGGTCAAACTCGTGAATGCTGTCTCGTCCAAGTAGCACCAGCGCTTGCGTTCTTCACACTGCACCAGCTCGCTCTCGCCCATGGTTTTCCAAGCCTCCTTAGCCATCGCCCGCCCGACCATCGGTCCGAACGCCCGACAGCCCCAAGTTCAAACCTAATACCGCTGTCCAACCGCCTCAGCAAACTCTCCCACCTAAACGACTGCTTGAAGCTGCCACCCACACCGCACACACACGTGTTCAATTTCGCTAGAAGCCTCTCATTAGGTACACTTTGTGTTCGGCTCTAACTGTTTAACAACCGACCGGGCGTACCGAGCTTCTCCGAAACAGCCGTCTGCCCGTCCACGTTGTCAACGTCACTGCTACACCACCCACGTCCCACACCCACAGCACTGGCAACGAAAGTTATTGATCAGGGGAGAAAAGTATTATTGGTGTTCACAAACACAACAAGGTAAAAAAACATTTCTCTCGTTGCGTGCCGCACCTGCACCCTTTTCATAAATACGCCACCTGAGGGCAGGCTTTTCATCAGTTTCACTTCGCAAAGGAGCATGGGATAGCTAGCGCGACAATGAAGTCCTGGAAAGCGAGCTGTCAAATGCGTGAGTGCAGTGATGTTTGTGTTGGTGGCTAGTTCTCCGTATCACCCACTGCAATCGCACCGCTTTCTAGCTTGAACGAGCTCCTAGTACTCCCGATAAGCTTTATGAGCTGTTTCCGCTGCACAATGAGCAATCTTTTGTACCCTTCAAAAGGTTGGACGAGCAGTTTGGCTTGTTATGACGGGAAATGCATGGATCCGGCTTGCAAGAGACTATCATCGGCGTGCCCTCCCGATGCGGTCCACTTTCTGCAGGAACACAAGAAGTGTCTGTGCGCTGCAAGAAACGCGTATCAGCGTCGCTGAAACACGCAGCCTGTGTCGTCTGCTGGGGTGCCCTCACAAGGGCGGCAGACTGTAGTTCGCTGTGCTAGGAGCGCCCTTTCTCAGAAATGGCCTATATATCGGTTTTAACGTCCGAAAACGATCATATGAATATGAGAGACGCCGTAGTAGGGGGCTCCCAAAATTTCGACCACCTGGCGTTCTTTCACATGCACCCAAATCTGAGCACACGGCCTTCAACATTTTTGTGTCCATCGAAAATGCAGCCGCCGCAGCCGGGATTCAATCCTACGACCTTCGAGACAGCAGCCGAGTACCTTAGTCACTAGACCACCGTGGCCGCGCAGTGTACATTCAATGTGAAGACACATGCTACAATCTGCGCCACAGCGTTACATCTCGCTACATGCATATTGTGAGGTTGCCTACCTTAGTGTTTGTCGTTATTGTTTTCTTGGGGGTTTTGGTATAGACATTTTAAAGGCGTAAATTATTTGTGAGGAAGCCGACATACATGAAATTATTTCTGATTGTGGCAGGGGGGCGGGGGGTGTGAATAAATTGGAATTATGCAAGGGGGACTTTATGGAGGTACCAACGAAGTATACAAACACAGAAATTGGTGCTTCATTTGAAGAATAATAGGTTCTCTACGAGAAAAAAAAATGCGAAAATATTCTGAGTAGGACCATACTAAACAAGTTCAATTGCTGCAAGGCAACATATGTTACAGTAACCATCCATAATGGCTTACTGTGAGACTATTTTTCATCACAATGAGCAGGTGCACGTGCATTCATAACTTAAATACCAATGACGTTTAAGTGACACAAAAAAGTATTTTACGTGATAGTATGTGTGGTCACCATGTGATCCAAAAAAGTTCATTGCTGAGGTCATATACCGTTGCACATCAGACGCGTTTGAAATTTTTTGGCAGCTTTCGGCTGGCTCCTACAAAACTGTGCACATTTTCCCGTAATCTAATAACCTCCGTATGATGCGGAGACCTCAAGTACGGAATTATTGGATTATGAAAGCCGTAAGATGTGGACTCCGCATTTTATGGAAGTACATATGATGCGGACTCCGCATTTTATGAAGAGACGTATGAAGCGGACTCCGCAATTTACGGAAAGACGTATCAAGCAGAAATTACTGAAATGTGTGCATGTTACGTCCGAATCTAGTGCAAAGCTATTTAATGTGTACATTGAATACACGTCCACGTCTTGAGTACGTGCAATACTGTGTACAATCACAATATTTCTTAAATATGCACGATGAGGGATTGAACCATCGGCACCTTTCTAATTGTCGTTATGCGGAAGCAAAATTAGCTATTAATTAAAACGCGTTACAGAGCTACTAAATTAACATGCTAGCGATCATAAATGGTGGCTACATTGCAAAACATTATAGCAGTGTTCTATTTAAGACTTAAAGAACTTATAAAGTTAATATTTGCAATAGAGAAGCATTATTATATACATCAGCCCTGCTACAATCAATATATTTTTTATTTGTCTGTATGCTCCAGCTGTGAATAGCGACATTGCAGTGCTGATGGTACACAAATGAGGTGACTGCACCGTAATTTCACGAGCTCCACCTAAGCCGTAGGATGGTGGCACAAAACACAATGTAACACCAATTTCGGAACGAAATCTTTGAACGTAAATAATAATAATAGAACTGTGAAAGTGTGGTGCGTGTTTATCTCATGAACGCCTTGTGGAGATCGGCGAAATTCTGCTTGAGGCTCCGGCACCACTGAAGATTTGGGAGGTCACTGCCATAGAACTTATGTGTCCTTCATGGCACCTGGAAATGTAAATAATTGACACAAATAACGTCAGAGACACATGTTAGCGCCTTAGTTCACATGCACAAGAAATATAACACACAGAATGAAACTGAAAATTTAAGGCACACAATCCTTCATGTTATGCATATGTTAATAATAGAAGAAATAAGTGTACAAATTAGTTCTGCCACAATAAAGAAAACAGCACGCTCATCACAGTGAAAACAACTAGGTTGTTGTCACGAGTTTCAATGGTAGAGATAATCTATTGATATGTCCTTATACAACTATGATTTATATGCTTCCAGCACGGTAAATCTGTAGGAACTGCCAGTGAAAGCTCTCAATGTACATTTAATAGTGTGTGCATGTACGCTTGCTGCCTTTACACTAAAGAGTGTGTGCACAAAATTGGCATCTTGAACAATTTTGAGAGGTAAACCTTTGCGACCTATGAAGATTAAAATCACCATGAAAGCAAGCAGGATCAGGCAGGTGCCATTAAAAACCTGTGCAAGCCAGACAACTATAACCGAACTGCACAAAAATAGGGGAACGAGAGTAACAGAAATTTGGCTGTTGACCCGCAGGTCGCGGTATTTATCCCGGCTGCATTTCCGATGGAGGCAGAAATGCTGTAGGCACGTGTGCTCAGATTTGGGTGCACGTTAAAGAACCCCAAGTGGTCGAGGTTTCTAGAGCCCTCCACTACGGCGTCTCTCATAATCATATAGTGGTTTTGGGACGTGAAAGCCCACATATCAATTTAATAATAACAGAAATAAACTGCCAACAGAAAAGTTGGGTGCATGTGCTATCTGTAAGTGCTTACACCTTACTACATACAGCATGATCATTCCATTTTAAATACCGATATTGAAAATAACTGCTCTATTAGGAATGTAAAAGGTAAGGTTGAACTGAACGACTCTATAAAAAGTGACCCTATTATGACATCACGTTTTCTTATAGCAAAATTGACTAAGACTCTGAAATATCATTATGCAAAAAAAAACTCTTCAAAAGAACAATCAAGTTTGAAGTCATAATTTTTATAATGGCTACTATGACTATAACAAAGAAATTCACCTCAACATGGCTAATGTTAGCTTTTAAGGCCTATGTTTACTAGACAATGAACTATGCCACAAAAAGCACAGCGTTCTGACAAAGCACCTCACGAAAGAGAAAGCAGAACTTTTTGTTATTACCTACATTGCCTTTCAAATGGTATTTTTACCTCTACTTGCCGCTTTTTATTTAAGTAACTGGTGTGAAACAGTTTAGCTGAAAATGCACTGTGCCTCCAAAACCTGTTGGTTGAATCTGAATTTTCAAAAAATGGTGAAGCTTGCACTAAATTAGGCTCCACAAGCCTTGGAACAGCGAGACTGCATGACTCTTAGGACTACTTTGGCTACTTGTGTTATGTTTCTAGGCCTAAGCAAGAAGACAAGGGCTTAATTGAATTGCTGCTAACAAACAAATGTTTTCGAAATTGCCCGAGCGTCAAAGGTTGCTCAGGCATTTATTTTTCCCACTTGGCCATTCTACACCAAACATTCAAACCATACTGCCTGGCGGCCATCACAGATATATAGCTTAAAAAAGGATGGTAAATTACTCTTTTTAATACAGTTATTTGCGGAAATATTTTGAAGAGAAAAAAGTAGTGGTCACGTGGGTACCTTCAGATTTTCGCAGAATGTCATGCGGGTGTTATTTGCGAGAAAAACTTAAAAGTACCCCTTTTTCTTGCCATACCAAACTTGATCTACATATTAAGTAAAGGTGCTTTTTCAAAGTATTTGAAGCCGAGTAACATTATTGCAATTCGTCCGCTACATAGGCTTTGAAGAATTCAGCCAAACTGTTTATCGTTTGCATTTCTTGTATGGCGATACTGCACTTTGTAAGTTATATTTCACGAAACAATATATTGTTAGGTCTAGATTACAAATATTACTATATAATTGTTTTTGTGGACATTGAGATAAAATTCGAACTACGTGTTTGTCTAATTGAAATAATTCTATGTGTAAGTTGAAAGCAAATAAACAGTTCTTGTTATATGGCAAGTGTTATCATTACAATTTTTGTTTCAATGAGGAAAATGATTTTCGAAGTCTCCTATTGAGGGCCATGGGGAATTTCGGAACGGAAGCGGTAGTATATCAAATGCTGAAAACAGCCACCATTAGGAAACTTCAAAAATTAATTTCTTCTTTAGAAAAAGTGTAATCATATAACTTGATTTATAAAGAGAACTGCTTCATTGCTTTTGATGTGGCAAAATAATTGCACTAATATTACTGAGCTTCATGCACTACACAAAATCACCTTTACTTAATACCTAGACCAAATTTGGTGTAGAAGAGGCAGTATTTTGAAATACTACTTTTTTACTTTTTACAAACAACACCTACACCACATCCTGGGAAGTCCAGAAGGCACCAAGGTGGCATAATATTTTGTTCTCTGCGATAAATTTTAGCATTTTACTGTTTTCAATACAGTAAACGAGCACAATATTTTTTTCAAAACACATTTAGGATGGTTGCCAAAATATCTGATATGTTTGATGTGGAATCGCCTTACTGCCAGCATTTATTCTTCCGAAGCTTAAGCTATCGCCCCTCTGTTACTGCCTTCCTTACATACAATGCTTGCATAGAAAAGAAAAAGAACGGCAGGTCTGACAAAGTTCACAAGGCAAGATATTTTCATGTTGGATAAATTCATTACCGTAAACAGCAGCAAAATAACATTCATTTTGAGTAGTCCAAGACACAAGCTATATACCAGTATACTAAAAGCCAAGTGCAAACATTTCCTTTGATCCTGTGTGGTGATAGACAGGAAGCACTTATTGCAAAACTGATCAGTCTGTATTTTCTGTAAACAGTTTGTTCTTACGTTGTCGACACAAAATCGGCCCTTGAGATAATTTGAGTTGCTTGCAAAACAAGCCCTACTAACGTTGTTCTGATAGGAAACTGTTACCGTCCTCCTGATTCCAATAGTGGTTTCATAGCTGAATTGAGGGAAAGTATTACTGATGCCATTAACTTGTGCCATACTAAAACTGTCTTTCTATTTGGAGACTTCAACCTTCCCCAGATTGATTGGAACCTTCTATTCTCCTCTTGTAACACATCATCCCAGTTTATCAGCCTAACACTTGACTTTAATCTTGTACAGGTGGTCAATAAACCCACCCGTGGAAACAATATTTTAGATTTAATACTGACCTCAGCCCCTGATACAGTCGTGGAAGTCCTTTACCGAGAAGGTCTTAGCGATCACAGACTTTTTGAAATAACCCTTGATCTTCCTGTAACGTTTTCCGGCAAAACTACGAAACAAATTCGCGACTATAATAAAGCTAATTATGCCGAAATCAACAATGAACTTGAAATATTCTTTAACCAGGTATTCTTGACCTAGTTTAGCAATCGCTCAGTCCACGACAACTGGGTACTTTTCCGTGACAAGATGACCGTCTTGATTAATAAATACATTCCCTTGATTTCGATATCTAATGACAAGTTTAATGCCTGGTTCGCTAAGTGACTCAACCAACTAAGAAATAAAAAGAAACGTCTCTACCGAAATGCTAAACGCCTGCGCACAGCCAGTGCGTGGGATAAGTATAAGCAGTGTTTAAACACCTACTGCGCAGCTTTACGTTCTGCTAAACTTAAATATATTTCAACAGACCTGGGCTCTCTCCTAAAAACAAACCCAAAAAAATTCTGGCGTGAAATATCTCGCAATCGGGATGCTGACCACATTACCTTACATGATGAGAATCACGAACCTCTTTCTAACAGCCAGTGTTGTTCTGCTTTTAACACTTTTTTTGCCTCAATGTTTACTCGGGAAGACCAATCCACATTACCTAACGTGCCCGATTAGGATTACCGGTACATGAAACCTATCGAAATTACAGCTAAAGGTATAGAATGTCTGATAACTAAGCTGAAGCTGTCTAGCTCCGCCGGGGCTGATAATATTAACTCAAAAGTACTAAAAAAACACAATTTCTATTACCAGTAACATTCTGTGCTATATTTTTCAACAATCTTTAGTGTCTGGGCAGATACCTGACGACTGGAAAGTTGCAAAAGTTACCCCATTATTCAAGTCTGGAGACCAACATCTACCCCAAAATTACCGTCCAATCTCACTTTCATCCATTTGCTTCGAGCTATTTGAACACATTATCGCTTCGCACATTTACAACCATCTCGAGTCTAACCAGCTCTTCTTCCGCAATCAACATGGGTTTAGGAAAGGTTGGTCATGCGAGACACAACTGCTAGAATTCACGACTGACCTTCACTCGAACATGAATAATAACCTCCAAATAGACTGCATTTTTCTTGACTTTTCGAAAGCGTTTGACCGTGTGCCCCACTGCCGCCTAATCTCAAAGCTATCTGCTCTTCAATTAGACTCACTAACCTTATCATGGCTTCGAAATTTTCTTTCTCTCCGGAAACAGTTCACTGTCATCAATAACGATTCGTCGTCAATATGCGATGTAACTTCCGGGGTGCCACAGGGCAGCGTGCTCGCCCCGCTGCTATTTCTTATATTTATAAACAACTTGCCTGATGGCGTCACATCATTCATATGAATATTTGCCGATGACTGCATAATTTACCACCCTATCAAAAATGTTAACGATCATTACGCGCTACAGAAAAACCTTGATGTAATTATGAAATGGTGTGAGACGTGGCAAATGGTTCTAAACGCATCAAAATGCAAAACCATCTCATTTAGCCGTAAACATGAACCCTCCATTTTTTCATACCGTATAAATAATGACCCGCTCTCGCATGTTTCCACATACAAATATTTGGGCCTACACTTCACACAAAATCTTTCATGGTCCTCTCACATCACTAACATCTGCGCAAATGCCTCGAGATCACTGGGTTACCTACGCCGTAACTTACATTCCTCCCCCGCTAACGTCCGAAAACTAGCTTACGAAACTTTTGTTCGACCTCAACTTGAATTTGCCTCACCAATCTGGTCCCCCCACCAAAATTACTTAACCAACATGATCGAGGCAGTTCAAAATAGGGCAGTCCGATTCATATCTCGTAATTATAATTTCTGCTGCAGCGTAACACAACTTAAAATGGATTATTCACTTCAATTATTATCCACACGCCGCAACATTTCTCTTTTATGCCTCTTTCATAAATACGTCAATAGCACTAAAATAACCAGACTTCCAATTGAATGACCCTCCTATTTATCAACTAGACTACACAACCGGCTTAGCTTCTCGCGCATGTACGGCAAAACGAACTCTTTTAACGCATCCGCTTTGCCTCGTGCCATCACGTTGTGGAATGATCTTCCCGATAACTTGGTATCTGACACCAACCCTGTTTCCTTCCGCAACAAATTGGTCTTACATTTTGGTGGATAATTTCATGTTCGCAGTTTCGTTTTTGTATGTATATGACATTCATAAAGCTGTGCAAAAAGTTTTTTTTCTAATGCGCTTATTGCCCCCTTATTTTTTGTGCTTTATTTTGTTTGTTTAGGACGAACTGTTCCCACTTCCTGTAAGCGCTTTCATGATTTTCCCAGTGTATTATACCACAATCTGTGCCATTTTACTTACACGTATTGTACACTTCCTACCTGCTGCGTGCCATGAACTGCATCTTTCTAGTTTTTTGTTAACGATGTATGATGTCAATTTATTCTTACTTATTTCTTGTTTATTTGTTACTCATGTCTTGAGCTTACGTTTTGGCACCTTTCGCCCTTTTACTTGTTGTACATGTCTTTGTTAGCCCCCCTTACTCAATGCCCTAACCAAGGGCCTGTAAGGTACCTCTAAATAAATAAATAAATGAATAAATATTTACCTCAATGAAGTACAATGCACTGTTCAATCCAACACCACATAGGCATCTTTGCTCTAGCAAAGCGATGTGTCACTGATTCATGCACTAGATGGGACAATGCAAATGTAACAAAAAAGGTGAAAAAAGAAAACAAGGAAGAAAGAAAAGGGGGATGCAAAGTAGTGCAGCACACTACTTTTACTTTGAATCCTCCTTGTCTTTCTTATTTTTCTTCTTTTCTTTTTTTTTACTCTTTTTGCTTCCCTAACCCCCAATCTCCGACAGGAGAACACCTTGTATCCTCGCAACCTGACTTGAAAGGAAGCAAGGGCTGCACTCTTCTGCGTTAGAGGTTTTTTATTCAGACAAACATTTCTAACAGGCACACACGCCCACACCAAAAGATGATGTCATTACTAACCCCATTTAAGCTAACACGCCAAGGATGACAAGGTGACTTCTAAAAAATAGGTCCTCCTATCGCAACATCGGCCAGCCTGTCTGAGACATTTCCACTGTTCACCCTGTTTCCCCCCTAGATTCTTTCATCTGTAGACTGGCATCTTCATTTTGGATAACAATAAGACGAGCTTACAATAATGAATACGCACGAAAGTTTAGTGATGTATCATGCATCAGATTAAGCAACTGTGTTATAAAATTGTTGATAGCTTGCTTCAAGGCTTTTTACACTACAATACGGTGCTTGAAGTAGCCTGAAACTGCGCAATGTCTTCTGAGCACATGAACTAGATTGACAACGTAATGCACAACATGCTTAAGAATATTGCGAGAAACATGATAACGACAAAACGACCAGCCACCCAAATTTTTCGCAGTACATGTTTATCAAATGCTCATGTACACTAAAACGAGGTGCTTATGATACAAGCCGATAAAAACCTACAAGTAGGGCCATGGGGCCTTCTGTAAGTAGACGGGTAGCATTTTTTCTGTGGAGGGCTTTAAACCCATAAGCGAGGAACAAAACTCCTGTACAATGAAGAATATTGGCAGCTATCAGTTATAGAAAAAATAATGCAGCTAATCTTCCCCGACACATCTGTACATTTAGAGAGGTGACGAAGCTTCTGTCAATTGTGGCAGTAACTCCAAAGAACCAGTGCGAAAATTGACGGTACTTGGCTAGAGAAATGTCCAAACATGCCTGCCCAACTCCCTCTAGCTATCCCGGCTGAATCTGACACATGATTTCTTGACTGCTGGCTGGACAAAAACTAAATCACTGAAGCACTCACAATACACAGCGTGAAGTTCCTCTGGAGTGGTCAACTTTGTCATCTGCGATAAAAGAGCAGCAGAGTGTACTGATAAGGCACTCCTTACATTGGTTTTTAATGCCACACAGCAACTTTGTTGTTCCTGTCCAAGAGAGCTTGGAGGGTGCATGCTCTTTTTTGGGGGCTGCTGCCGCTCCTCGTTTTCTGCTCAAAGTCAACCTGCACAAAGTTGTAGACGAGGCTTTAAGAGTTGTATATAATGATATACAAAGTCTTGCTGAACACACATTTCCTCGTGGCACACTGAGGAATTTCTTATAAAACTTAAGGCCTCGCATATGCAAACATTTATAATCAATCCGAAGATGCACTTGACTCTAAAGGAGCAAGTTTGCTATGTAGTGTATATAAAGAAAGGTTTCTGCACAACCACAACTGCAGTTGCGCACGAAAACAACGTTAGCTGACCGCTTTGGGCCGCTTTCATGACATAGCTTAAGCTGACACTGATCGTCCAACGATACTAAAAATATGTAAAGATTGCTTGATCGATTTCAGGCAGTACTGAAGGGTAGGGCATGAAACTATCGTTCTACTCATGAGCAATGCACAAAATTCAACATCAGTACCAACCCATTCAGCTAAAATATTTGATTAGGATTTCTTCATTAAAGAGACTGACAAGTCGCCAGAATATGTGAGTGGAGGTGAAAATGAAAATCCGTGAATTGAACTGCATTCTTTTTGCAAATAGAGTGGCATTTCCTCTTAAAATCGCACTTAAAAAGCCTAACAATCAGTATGTCATGCAGCCCGTTCGTTTAATGCCAATAATTGGATGCTTTAAAATGCAAAAAGATTAGTGGTCGAAGTTACAGCATATATCCGTAATACCTGTGCCAACAATATTCTGTGCTGCCTACGCAGAGGAGTCAACCCTCAAAAAGCAGCACTGCCATCGTGGCAAACAGTGCGAAATATGTGCATTTTACACGCACGTGAAATGCATGCTTTTGCAGCAAACTGCAATGCACAAACATATAAAGCTGTCATTCTGACCTCCCACTGTTTGCAGCTTGTGTTGTGTGACACTTCATAGCAGTCAGAGACCTGGAAATTCCTAAAATGTTTCCAGCACTTTCTGTATTACCATAAATGTACTTATGAAAGCCATGTCAAAAAAAAAAGAAACAAGCCCCGAAAAATCTCTTCTTTCACTGCATGATTATACGCTCAGACCAGTAAGCTCTCTATTGCAGAAAAAAACAGCTTCTATAAAAATTGATATTCTGTCCTATTACCTGCTTTATGCTTTAAGCCATGTTATTGTGTTAAACGGGTGTCCTGTTTTACACGATCTGGTCTGCATTAACTCTTGAACCGGGTACCATATAGGTTGAAAGACACGCAGAGAGTTTGAGACAAACCTAGTGTTTTGTAGAGCATCCTTATGCACTATAACAACACATCTCAATCTAGTTAGTTGATCAGAACAAGGTGAAAACAGCTCGCACTTGAAGCACGGGCAGAAGGAACGACGCCTGCACCCTGTGCTCCCTGTATATTCTCGTTGAGAGTGCAGTTTTCAGCTTATCATTATGAAATTTCGCATTTATAACATTGTTCGCTGCATGTTCTTTGTGGCATTAAAGTGTGTGATACCGTCAAACGTAGCCCATGTAGTTTATAAAATTAGAATTCAAGATAGCTCGATTCAAAATAACAAAGTGCATTGAGCACCATGTCCTGTAGTCATTCTTTAGGCAAGTGGCAGAATGATTTATTCTTCAAAACCTATCTTACTTGTAACCACTAAAAGAGCTAACTCGTACACTGGCACATTCTGTCTGCCTCTTCAGAGTATAAGGTACCTTTTTTACACCAGAAATTCTGCAAGAAGAGTAGAAGTGTTTTATTTGTGAAGAAAGAAAAGAAGAAGGAAAAAAGATAACCTGCCCTGGACAGGGACCGAGCCTGCGAACTTCGAATAACATGTCCGATGCTCTATCAACTGAGCTACCATGGCGGCTATCCACCTTCCATTTTGTACGGTATATATGTGCATTTATTCAAGGAAGAGCCAGTCAGCGCTACCTGTTACCATTATGGTGAGTGTGGGACACCTTTTTTTTGCCTACTGGCAATTACATTACGATTGCAATTACGTTACGATTAATTCCAATATCCCTATACTTCTTTGGTAGCATTATGCGTCTGTTCTCAGAAAATCTGCTAGTCACAGGAGGTGGCAATGGTTCGCCCTCCCACCTAAATGCGTGTACTTGAACGCACGCACAACTGATAAAAAAAACAAGTCACACACCGCTAAGACTACTGAGATTCGCTGTTTCAGATTCATGAGTGAAGAAAGAACTATAAATTTAAGAGATCGTTGTCTTTGCTGAACACATTAAAATGAGAACTAGCAGACAATTATGCCAAACAAACTATAAGGGATGTTATCAAAAATAACTTTAACAAAATTCTGAAAAGAAAAGTGAACGAAAACGTAACTTGGCGACAAGTTACTATTGAGTTGACGTATTTTGACAATTGAATTGAAATTACATTTTATAACATCCCTATATTTTCCCGGGTGATGTTTCGGGTAATTCTCATTATTAGAGTAGTGAGTGGGCTGACAAAGAAAGGATATGACATTATAACTTCTTTTGAACACCTAATAGTTTGAGGACCTTAAAAGAGCGGAAGCTGCTTTGAGTAGACCAGAATATTTAGTTTGAGCGAAGAAAAACGTACGCACAATTTTACTAGGCTTTCTAACACATTTTGCGACATAAAAGTGTATGCTGCCAGTAATGTTAGGTACTATTACTTTTGTCACACACACCACAGACTGCCAACTGTATAATTTATTGCACAAACGTTCACCTGAATATCAGTCAGACAACTCGTGTAAATGAAGGTCCAGTTGGAAATGAACAAGTTACGAAATCAACAAAGCCTGCTTTCTCTAACAGGGCCCTCCTTCACATAAAGTATGCAGCGATATGCCCCTACCGAGGTATATCACAGCATGATGTCACTGGCACACGTAAAAGGTGTGGCTGGAAAAACACTCCTGCTGGTGGCTCATCCCGGTACAGTCGTGTGGTGTTTGGGGCAAGTTTTAATTTTTCAAAACTTACACTTCACGTTACAATGTCGACATTAGCTGTAGTATGTGTCAGCAAACATCTAGCTGCGTGGTAAACTATGTGGCAAAATATTTGCCACGTTGTCTGTTTATTTTGAACAAGTGAACACACGTGGTGGCCTGTGCGAGGAACAGCGGCATAGTCTTCAAAAATGTGCACTGTTGATTGCGGCATGTAGTGTGCATTGAGAGGTATTGAGAATATTGTTTCAACTGAGAATATTGTTTGTGTTGTGTGCAGTGTCAATAACAATGTGTCTTGTTTGCGAAGACGTTAGCACTCGTGGCAGGGACTGGTAGTTGAAAAAATTGATTCGATATTTTACTCCAGGTAAATATGCACTTGACGCGACCATCGGCGCGTGGGTACATCTCGGTATTGCGCTTTGTGCAGAAAAAATTGCATGGTCACAGGGCTGAAAGATACCAGTTGCTGAAGCTGCATGTATAAATCGCCCCGACGAGTACGCAAGCCCAATAAAGGTATAACTCGTTTTATCGAAGGCCTAATAAGTCTTCATGTAATAAGCAGGGATTCTTGTTTCACATATACTCAGTACCTTTACCGCTCGATATTCACGAAGTGACAATGCACACTATAAGTGTGTGTGTTAAGTCCGAAAGGAGCAATGTAAATCTGCAAATAGGTTGTAGGTGTCAGATGCAGCGATGTAACTGTACAAAACATTACATATATATTAGGCTACAGGTTTAGAATCGCATACATCTCAGTGGTCTATTAGGAGCGTCACCAACAAACTTCCTTGGCAACCAGCCCTTGCACAGAGAGAGGGAATGGCTGGCACGGTGCTCGAAGTGGCGTCACAATATTTGCAAACATAGAAAGGTTTCTTATTTAGGCAACATTTTCCACAATACATTTTAGATGCAAGACTGTACTCGTCCCACATTGATCATACTGATGTCTTTTGTTCTTAGTTTGTGCTGTGAATTACTAGGCATTTAGTCCCCATGATCTTTAAAAGCTAATTTTAGTGTTTTCTCTCATATTGCTGACAACTGTTTCGTTGCATAAATTGGGCAAAAAAGCAACACAGAAAGGCTGTCACAATAAATACACCAACATGGGTATTCTCCTGTAAACAAAAGTCGGCACTGGTCCTGTCATTACCCGTCTTTTTTCTCTCTTTGCCTTGTTTATGCTGAAACAGCTAAACACCAGATGAGTTAGATGAGAAACATTAACGCATCAAAACTTTAAGTGCTTGCATCAGCAACTACACAACAGCGTGATAACCGCACCCCTGCCACACAGCAGCGAAACATATTTTGAACATGCTGGCAGTGTATTGTTTTATAAAAAGCAACTCTGGCAGATTACAAAATCTCACATTGTGCATGCAAGTTTTCTTCGAAATCAGGCATACAATGTAGGTGCTGGCCGGTACATTATTAGATACAAGCAAAGGCGTCTTGCATATACACTTACAGATTGCACGAACACCTCTCTCTCTTTACACTAGGCGCACACATTATATCTTTTAACAAGCACACGCCACTGTTTAAGGGCATAATAACGCTCTACCGTGAACGTATGCTAATCAACCCACTTAGGCGGTTGGCTAGGTGAATCGAGCCAAGTTACAAATTGTATCACCCGCGAATGTAAACAAAATGCTGCTTTGCATCAAATGGCACCGCAGGCTTCGTTTAAATAATCGATCACCATACACATGCATGTTGCCACGGTTGTCTCGAATTAGCTCCAGTATGGCCGCGCCGATGCTCTATGTTTCTGCTGGCGTTAGCGTTGTCAAAGCGAATCGGTAACCGCACTCGCAAAGTCGCGTAAGGCTGCCGTTTCACGACGTCTCGTTCTAATGCGGCAACACACACTTGCACTGAGTGGCATACTTAGTCTACATAAGAAAGTGTCCCCCTTACCTTTAGTTTCTTTCACACTGTCCTGAGGGAAGCGACCACAGGCGTCAGCCGTCACCTCGGAGTCCTTCGAGCGCCCGCACAACCAGCTGATTCCTTGGACGACTCGCACTTCATCCGCACTCGAAAAACCGTGGGAATAGCGCGCAATCTTTGCACATCGCACGAACGAGGAACGGCGCTTGCTTGCGTAAATTTAATATTTCGTGCTCTTGTGTGTAGCAGCGCGAACACATGAGAGACGCACCGAAACAGCATGCCCACGGAACCAAAGACAAGCAACATTTGGCTTTAGCTGTGGATGGATTTGACTTGAATATCTGTGTGAGAAAAAAAAACATCTGTTGCTGCAATAAACTAAAAAATGTACGCTATCTGGCAAAATAACTCTTACAGTAATAAACGGTTATTCAATAAACAAGTTAAAAATTATGTATACTTTCGCAGGTCTTTGTTTTCTTTTGTTCTTTTGTTCTAGCAGATGATAACCTCCTACTGCTTCTATGACAGACCCAATGCGGTTTTACGTTCGGTGCGTGTCGCCGACGCAAAGCTCAGTAGTAGTCGTATCAGAGTTCTCAAATCTCAATCAATCATAGGATGAATACAAAGCAGTAACATTTTGACGTAGTGCAGTACGCGATCTTTCAATGTATGACATTTCTTTGCTCTGAAGCAAATCGAAGAAAGCCGGCCGGCGCAATTAGCTGATGTCGCTGCTACGCGAGGCATGGTCATGCGCATTAGCGTCGCGCCCCACGCTAGGTTTGTCATCGAGCAAGAGAGCTACTAAGTGGAACCCAGCTAGATAAAGAAAGTAATGGTCTGTCACTCTAATTTCCTGTGGGGGCCGACTCAATCACCAGAGAGCCCCCGGGAAAAAAACCTTCAACTGCTCAAGCTTGTGTGTGGGCGTGAAAATACTTGTTTTCATCCGCAAGGGGGCGGCAATCTATAGTTGAAAGACATGCGAAAAGCATGTGACGTAGATGTAATCACAAAACATATGAACACAATAATAGATACGATCGCATATCGTACATGAATATGCCAACACATAGTGTGTAGGCAGCAAATTGGTATATGTATCTTAAGTACCCTTACCCACAGGTGCGCATAGCTTAGCAAGCTAACGCGCTAAGTTCACGTACGCGAGCACGACTCAGTGGTGCAGGTTCAAATCCACTGAGTCTCCATTTTTTTGGTTTTTTTCAATGTTTTTTGTACTGCTATCTTTTGTAATGCGTTAGGTACTAAAACAAAATAAAAGCAATATTGCGTTCAAGTACGTATGCGGGACTGTGTTTTTGCACAACAGTTATTAGTAATTTTATTTTCATTATTCCATTTTTCATTTATTTCATAATATAACATAATTAAGGACTAGGGGGACATTGGGTCTGCTTGGTTGTAAAGGGACTCGTGAAGGGGGAAACTCTAACCAAAAATTTATTTGAGAAAAACTGAGCATTTCACAGCCGGACCAGCTTCTTCTTCAAAGGTAGGCCCTAGGTATGCGCGAGACTTGCTATGAATCATCGCAAGCTGTGGCAGTTGAGGGAAGGCAATATCACCGAGAAGCAGCTCTAAAATATATTTTGGCTGACATTTTTTGATTCCTCCAAAATAAGGGCTGCACAATTGTGATCAAGCCAAACGAAGAATTGCGGGCACGAAGTCAAGAGACAGAAATTGAACAATGTTGATTGTTTGACAAATTGCCCTTAATAAAAGGAAGAGTTATGGCGCGCTATGTAGCTTCAATCGCAGTAAGGATTCTAGGTATACATATAGATGGTTTAAAATGGACAATGTTGCACACACAGACATTGGTTAAATTTTTTGCAGCACACTTGAAGCATCCATGTAGAACTGAAGCTTCAAGAGAAGCTCATGCGTCCTCACTTTATTGCGCTTTACATTGCTTGTATGCGTCCATGCAGCCATGATACATTTTAAAGCATTCGTTTCATTAATAATCTTCTTATTCATTAAAGCCGGCCCAAAATCTTTGTCTTATGTAGCACTACAAGTGAAGCATAATCTGTACGGTGGGCTGAAACAATGCTTTTGAAAGTCTCATAACGACACAGCTTTATACACGACCATCCGTGCATCAATGATAAGCACGATTATGTGTCCGTACATATCAGTTGTGCTCTCATACTCAATTATTTTTCTGACTGCTCCCTCTACCCCTCCCCCGCAGGGGCGCCTGCGCAAGTAGGCGTTTGGTGTGTAGCGACACCACAGACTTGAGCTAACGGGGGAGTTTCTACTCCCTCCCACGCCTAGCCGTGCGTGGCTTTGCCGTGTCCGGGGAAAAGGGCATCCTGGGGGTTGAGCCGGCGCTGGGTGATTGGACCGTTAAGGCCCCCCGGCAGAGGCAACACACTCCTTTGGCCCCGGCTTCACGTAGACGGCACCCCTGGGCTGACCCACCCAGGGGAAATCGGCAGTCGCCTTTTCCTATCTCTCTCTCTCCCTACATCTTCGTCTTTATCTCTTACTATTTATCTGTCCTGTCTTCTACTCTCTTCTGCTTACTTCCAATTTTCTCGGCGGCAAGGGTTAACCCTGTGCAAATAGCCTACCTTGGCCTATGCGCATTGGGTTATAGCAGGGTTGTACGGCTGACGTCTGCAAGCTTTTAGCATCCGCAAACTTGCAGCGTCCCCTCGTTGGGCTCCGTGGTGGGTGGCCGCCAACGCTGCTGAACAACATACAATTAGCATGCAGAAAGCATTTCCTTTACTTAGTGATCGTGCCTCCTCAAAGCGGGTACGCACCGAAGACATCAATTTTTTCATCCGGCCAAGACAAATGTTTCCTCGTTTCCACGTTATACACTGTGAAAAAACTAACAAGCAAGCCAGAACTGTATCTCCCTTCATAGTGGCTAAATGCTTAACCGAAACTCTCGGTGCTGGGTACAAGGTTACCAAAATGGCCAGCGGAGATCTACTTCTTGAGATACGTGACAAAGACCAATTCGATAAGCTGAACACCCTCACAACATTTGGAGACACACCCATCAGTATTACGCCACACAGGTCCATGAACTCATCTCGCGGTGTCGTATCGGACGTAGATTTGCTTGACCTGACCGAAGCTGAACTTCTGGAAGGATGGAAGAGCCAGAACGTGACAAACGTACAGCGTATTAAGATCAGAAGAGATCAAAAGGAAATCCCAACCAAACACTTAGTACTGACCTTTGCTTCGAGCGATTTGCCGGAAACTATTCAGACTGGGTACACAAAGACATCCGTGAGACCATATATTCCCAACCCCAGCCGTTGCTTCCAATGTCAGAGATATGGCCACGGCTCGGAAAGCTGTCGTGGCCGGAAAACTTGTGCTCTGTGTGGAGTCGTGGGCCATGCGTTCGACAACTGCGAAGCACCTGCACACTGTGTGAACTGTGGCGGTAATCATGCTGCGTACTCACGTTCCTGTTCTTTCTGGAAAAAAGAAAAAGAGATCATCACTTTAAAGATAAAAGAAAACATTACATTTAAAGAAGCAAGAAAAAGAGTCTCGCCATTTTATGGCCCCACATATGCTGATGCGGCGCGCCAGGAGGCAGTGTCGCACCAGCCCTCGCCACTCCTTCGGCCTGCGCAAAGCGAGCCATTGGCTGTGGCGCCTGCCCCCAAGGCGGCAGTAGTTGAGTCTACTCCGCCTACTATTGAACAGAGGCCAGAGACTCCAGGGTCTTCGGGTATCAAGGCGTCACCTCGCCAGGCGAGGCCCAAGCTTCGAAAAACCAGCTCGCATGAGCGGGCATCCAGTGCCTCCAAGGAGGCAATGGATACGGCGGCACCCCTTGTGCCAAAAGAACGGCGCGGCTCTTTGGAGCGCGCCAAGAGAACTGAAAAGCTCATAACAGGGCCTGATAATAGCCCTGTTATTTGAGCTCGACCTTTCAGCTTAAACAAGTCACTCCCTTAACGTACACACAGCACTACTTTACTTCCAATATGGAAACACAAATTATACAGTGGAACGTCAGAGGACTGCTTAGGAACCTCGACGACGTTCAAGAGCTTTTATACAAACACTCACCTCAAGTGCTGTGTGTACAGGAAACACACCTAAAATCCTCCAATACAAATTTTTTACGCGCTTACGTCATATACCGAAAGGACCGAGATGATGCTGTTGCGTCATCCGGTGGCGTAGCCATTATTATTAACCAAGGAGTAGCGTGTACACATTTACCACTCCAAACATCCCTTGAGGCAGTGGCTGTTCGAGCGGTACTTTTAAACAAACTCGTCACCATTTGCTCTTTGTATGTACCTCCCCACCACCGTCTTGAAAGACGTGAATTTCAGTCTTTAATAGACGAACTGCCTGAACCCTATTTGCTTCTTGGCGACCTAAATGCACATAGTGGACTCTGGGGCGATTCTCGCTGTGATGCACGAGGTCATCTCATTGAACAATTTCTCTTCTCTTCCGGTGCCTGTTTGTTGAATAGGAAAGAGCCAACATACTATAACGTTGCCAACAAAACTTACTCGTCTATAGACCTCAGCATCGTATCACCTTCACTCCTACCCCTACTGAAATGGAAAATCATAAATAATCTGTATGGAAGTGACCATTTTCCTGTAGTGTTGAGTTCACAAACAACATATGAATGTCCTCTACGTGTTCCCAAATGGCTGATAAACAAAGCAGACTGGGAACAGTTCCACAACACTACACGTTTGAGTTGGACAGACATATGTAGGTTAAACAAAGATTAAGCTGTGAAGTACTTCACAGCTTTTCTAACTGACGCCGCAGCCAGGTGCATACCGCAAACATCTGGAATGCCCGGCAAACGACACGTCCCATGGTGGAACACGGAGTGTCGTAATGCGCGAAAGGAACAGAACAGGGCATGGAGATTGCTGCGCAACTCGCCAACAGCGAAAAATCTTGACACGTTCAAGAAAATAAAGTCTCAAGGAAGGAGAACGCGTCGGCAGGCCAGAAGAGAAAGCTGGCAGAAGTTTTTGTCAGGGATCAATTCATACACACAGGAGGCAAAAGTCTCGAACATGGTCGGTAGGATAGCAGGGAAACAAGTACACACACTTCTACTCGTAAACACTCAAGGTGATACCTTGGAAGATCAGGCAAACTTCCTCGGGGCACACTTTGAACGGGTACCCAGGTCGTCCCACTATACTGACACTTTCCAAAAATACAGAACAAGAATAGAAAAGCAGAAACTCGAACACAAATCCACTAGATACGAGGCATATAACCAAGCTTTTTTTTTTTTTATTCACATACCCTAAAGGCCCTTGCCGGGCATTACATAGGGGGGGGGGGGGTTACAGTAAACGGGATGAGGGTTAGGTTACATTTGAACAAATAAACAGTTGGTAACACCACTAAAGCACTCCGTTTTTTTTTTTTTTTTTTTCATACAATATTAGGTGAGCTTTTTAACATTTCTACAAAGGCGTCGAAGTTTCTTACAGACACAACATCATGTGGTAAGTCATTCCAAAGACGGAGTGCGCACAACAGAGGCGAGTTATAGAAGATGTTTGTACGCGCATATGGAACTAAAACTTTGAAGGGGTGATCTAGGCGCGGAAAATAGTGATGGGCAGGCAATATGTAAGTGGTAGCAAATGACGAATGATTATGATAAAGTTTGTGAAAATGGGATAGCAGGGCCAGCACTCTTCTTTTCTCTAGTAATGGGAGGCTCAGTGATGCTTTGATATTAGTGATGCTCGAATGACGCAAGTAGTTTCTGGTTATGAATCGGGCAGCTTTATTTTGCATGGATTCAAGTTTGTTAATTAAGTAAATTTGATGTGGGTTCCAAATGAATGAAGCATATTCTATTTTAGACCGAACAAGGGAGGTGTATGCTGTAAGTTTTGTCTTCCAGTTAGCTTGATGTAAGTGGCGTCTAATGAATCCAAGTGTTTTAGATGCTTTAGATGTTATTGCGTCAATGTGGGCATTCCATGACAGGTCGGCGGAAAGATGGACGCCTAAGTACTTTATTGATGAAACGTGTTCTATTGGCATTGCATTAATGAGATAGGAATTGATCGGGGGCTGGGTAGTATTCGTAAAAGTTATAACTTTTGTTTTGGAAGCGTTAATTTTCATTTGCCATTGATCGCACCAAGTAGCGATGCTATCAAGGTCTTTTTGTAAAGCAGTGTGGTCGTTTGGGTTAGTAATCTTTCTATAAATCACACAGTCGTCGGCAAATAAGCGAGTAGTAGATGCCAGGTTTTTAGAAATGTCGTTAATGTAGATGAGAAACAGTATCTGTCCAAGTACAGAGCCTTGGGGTACCCCGGATTTAACTTGAATCAATGTAGATGAACAATCATTTACAGTCACGAATTGATAACGATTACACAAAAAGTTATTTATCCAAGTGGTAACGTTTCGGTTTATCTTAAGGCAGTCTAGCTTCATTAATAGACGACTGTGGGGAACTTTGTCAAATGCTTTGGCAAGGTCGATAAATACGGCATCAATTATTGTAGACGCATGAACGGCATAATGGAGGTCAGTAACTAATTCGAATAATTGTGTTTCGCATGAACGCCCGCGCTGGAAACCATGTTGGTTAGGAATAAAGTAATTTTGCTCGGTTAAGTACGTCATTACTGCAGATGATATGATGTGTTCTAATAATTTGCAGGGTATGCTGGTGAGTGAAATGGGCCTGTAATTAGATGGCATCGATGAATCACCGGATTTAAATATCGGCGTCACGCGAGCGATTTTCCATGTGTGAGGCACACATCCAGTGTCAATTGACTGCTGAAATAAAGCTACAAAAATACGGGATATGACTGGCTTAGTAATTTTAAGTAACTTCGGGCATATACCATCTGGTCCAGGGGATGAATTGTTTGCAAGACGTTCAATAGCCGATTCGATACCTTCCGGAGTGATCACGATGTCATTCATTGTGGCGTTAATGGAGTCAAATTTTAAATCGGCCGAAATGGGCTCCTCTTCAGTGTAAACAGATCCAAAGAATAAGTTCAGTTCTTCTGCAGCCTCTGACGGTGACAACAGTTTATCGTCTTTAGTTAGATGAATTGGCTGTCCCGAACATTTCCTAGGATTTACCACTTTCCAAAATTTTTTAGTATTGTTTGTTAGCAGCGCAGGTAGATCCTCATTAAAAAATTTGTCTTTAGCTGTTTTTATTTCTCTGTCGCATATCTTTGCATAGTTTCTGTACTCTTCCCATGCAGCATCGGTGCCCGAGAATCTTGCCTTAGAATACAAGCGCTTTTTTTTGTTGATGCACCGCTTGACATGCGAGGTGAACCATGAGTTGTGAGTCGAAGATGTGATTGTAATTGTAGGAATGTATTGGTTTTTTAGTTGCATGAGTTTCTCGTGAACGATTCGCCAGTTTTCATTCGTGTCACGAGAATGGAGGCTGGTGAGAAAGTGATCAGAGAAAGACGACAGGTCGGACAGAATGTTCAGTACGTCAGCTCGTTTGTAGTCGTACAATACTTTCATCTGTTTTTCTGGTTTTACCACTTTTATCATGGCCTCGCAGTGTAGAACATTGTGGTCACTAATACAATCTAGTACGTGGACGCGCATATTCTCAGGTTCAGTAGTGAGCACTAAATCAAGAACAGAACTTCCGCGTGTAGGGACAGAGACCATTTGAGTCATGTTAAATAATGAAAGTGTATCAAGGAAATCAATACATTCATTTCTTCTTGTACCACCCGTAGGTGTGCATGTCCGCCAGTCTATTCCCGGATAATTAAAATCACCGGCTAATATTATTGGTGATGTTGGATGTTTGCATTGAACAAAACTAAGTGAGTCATTCAAATTATCGACAAACTCGATAGAAGCGTCTGGCGGACGATAGCATACCCCGACAATACAAGTTTCACCTGCTGACAGTTGCAGTACAATCCACAAAATTTCTAAGTGTGCGTCTGTGTCTAATAGTTGCGCCTTAAAATGACTTTTTACGGCAATCATTACGCCGCCACCCCGCTGGTATGACCTGTCCTTTCTGAAAATATTGAAATCAGCAGACAGAGCGAGTTCGCCGTTCGATACATCAGCATTTAACCACGTCTCCGTACCGAGAACTAGATCCGCAGTGCAGCATTCAACGATTGTGGCAAGTTGATCTTGTTTGTTCAAGATGCTGCGAAAATTACATACAACGAGAGATAAGGTATGCGCACAACGATTCCTGCGTCAAGCCGTGTTTACACGTGGTTCGTGCCTTGGTATTTGAACAATTGTGCTGTCATTAGTATTCCCTAATCCGTACAATCTATTTCCCAGGAGAACCTTATCAAAGAGCAGCTTATACTTTTCGCCAGGCTTTCGTTCTACTTTTACGAAATCGCGAAGTTTCTTTCTTATCATCTGTATCCTTGGCGAGAAATCCTCCTCTACCCAGACTCGAGGGGAAGATTTCTGTAGCTTGTAGGCGTTTCTTAGAATGCTACTCTTATCTTTGAAGTTCAAAAATTTCACTACAATCGGCCGAACTCGATCATCTGTGACTCGCCCTACTCTGTGGGCACGTTCTATTTCACCTGATTGAATTCCAAGATGCTGTGTGACAAATTCAGATACTATTTTTTCTGTGTCCTTCCATTTTTCTGCTGTCTGCTCCGGAATACCTTTGAAGACTAGGTTATTCCTTCGCATTCTGTTATTCAGATCGTCGACCAGTAAATCTGCTTGCTCTGTCTGTTTCGTTTCAAGGCTTTTCAGCTGGGCGTGTGATTCTTGTAGGACCTCGTTCACGCTTGTAACGTCTTTACGTAAGACGTCTATAACGTCAAGTCGCTCTTCTATTTTCGAAAGTCGCCGTTTTGTATCTGTAATAGTCGTTTGAAGGTCCTTCAACTTGCTTGAAGTTTCTTTCTGGAATTTGTCAATTGTCTGTCCTATATCTTTCACCAAAACTAATAGCTGCTCTACTTTGTCAGGCCCTGGATTTGTTTCGATGTCACCAGCGCAAAGCAGTATGTGTGCAACACTGAACAAAACTACAAGTAGACGGCATCCTGGTCTCCAGTAACCAAAAAACGCCGTTGAACGGAGCCAGACAGCGAATTGCTGTTTGAGTTGTATGTGGCGCGCAAGGAAGCGTCCTATGCGCGCGCGATACGTACACACATCAACACCCATAGCAAACAAGAAATAATAGAAAGTTGGGATTTGCAGCCAGTGACAATGGTAATAATCGAGGTGAAAAAAGGTGCTACACACTTACCTACACAAGGTAAACAGCCACCGTTAACATCGAGTACACGGCCGCAAATCCCGCAAGTCCGTCGTCGCCGCAGCTACTTGTAGGTAACCATGGACCACGGGGTGCCGCACTTGTCGATGCCGTTGACAGCGCAGTGCGAAGGGGAGAACGCACGCGCGATATTTTCAGATGACAGGCCCAGATCCAAGGCCTCTAGATTGGTGATCCGCTATTTGCTCGCAATCAGAAGAACTGGTGCAGCATGCGCAGATCAAGCGTCTTTCAACGATAGCTGGGCTCGGCGTTGTACAGCAGTTGCGTGGTCCACCTACACAAGGTAAACAGCCACCGTTAACATCGAGTACACGGCCGCAAATCCCGCAAGTCCGTCGTCGCCGCAGCTACTTGTAGGTAACCATGGACCACGGGGTGCCGCACTTGTCGATGCCGTTGACAGCGCAGTGCGAAGGGGAGAACGCACGCGCGATATTTTCAGATGACAGGCCCAGATCCAAGGCCTCTAGATTGGTGATCCGCTATTTGCTCGCAATCAGAAGAACTGGTGCAGCATGCGCAGATCAAGCGTCTTTCAACGATAGCTGGGCTCGGCGTTGTACAGCAGTTGCGTGGTCCACCTACACAAGGTAAACAGCCACCGTTAACATCGAGTACACGGCCGCAAATCCCGCAAGTCCGTCGTCGCCGCAGCTACTTGTAGGTAACCATGGACCACGGGGTGCCGCACTTGTCGATGCCGTTGACAGCGCAGTGCGAAGGGGAGAACGCACGCGCGATATTTTCAGATGACAGGCCCAGATCCAAGGCCTCTAGATTGGTGATCCGCTATTTGCTCGCAATCAGAAGAACTGGTGCAGCATGCGCAGATCAAGCGTCTTTCAACGATAGCTGGGCTCGGCGTTGTACAGCAGTTGCGTGGTCCACCTACACAAGGTAAACAGCCACCGTTAACATCGAGTACACGGCCGCAAATCCCCCTTTCAGTCTAGCGGAGCTTCGAACATCTCTAAACTCCTGCAGCACTTCTGCCCCAGGTTCTGACCGTGTGGTGTATGAAATGCTAAAAAACCTACCAGCCGAAACACGAAAAACCCTACTTTGTTTGTACAATGCTATCTGGTTTTCTGGCACTATCCCTACCTCCTGGAAAGAGGCTATTATTATTCCCATTTTGAAAGAGGGCAAGGACCCTTCTTTAGCTTCAAGTTATAGGCCTATTGCACTTAAAAGCTGCTTGTGCAAAGTATTCGAAAAAATGATAAACTGCCGACTTGTACATATCCTTGAAACAAACAATTTGCTCGACCCATTTCAGTGCGGGTTTCGAGAAAGTAGACCCACCACAGACCACCTTGTTCGTATCGAGGCACAGATCAGAGACGCCTTTGTCCATAAACAATATTTTCTCTCTGTGTTCCTCGATATCGAAAAGGCGTATGATACAACATGGCGTTTTGGAATCCTAAGAGACCTGTCCCACCTTGGTGTGCGCGGAAGAATGTTTCATATAATTGAAAGTTACCTGTCAAACCGGACATTCCGTGTCCGTCTGGGCAGTGTGCTCTCTCAAACATTTGTCCAGGAAACAGGCGTGCCACAAGGTGGCGTGCTTAGTTGCACACTTTTTATTATCAAAATGAATTCTTTGCACTTGTCCATTTTCCGCAATATGTTCTATTGTACATATGTCGACGACGTTCAGCTTGGGTTCAAATCATGCAACTTGGCCATGTGTGAGCGGCAGGTTCAGCTGGGTTTAAATAAGGTCTCCAAATGGGCAGATGAAAACGTATTTCAACTTAACCCACAAAAAAGCACGTGTGTCTTGTTTTCTCGAAAGAGAGGCATGCACTCGGAACCTGACATTCGACTGAACGGGCAACGTCTGTCTGTCAAAGCCGAGTATAAATTCTTAGGCTTAATCTTGGACAACAAATTAGCCTTCGTACCGTACATCAAGTATTTAAAAACAAAATGTTTAAAAGCCATGAATGTTATTAAAGTGTTGTCACGTACTACGTGGGGTAGTGATAGACAATGCCTCATGAACCTCTATAAAAGCCTCATTCGCACCCGCTTAGATTATGGGGCCGTTGTCTATCAGTCTGCTACTCAAAGTGCCTTGAAGATGCTGGACCCCGTGCACCATTTGGGCATCCGCCTTTCTACGGGTGCTTTTCGCACCAGCCCCGTAGAAAGCCTTTAAGTTGAGTCAAATGAGTGGTCGCTTCATCTGCAAAGAACCTACATGTCCTTTGTATACTTCCTTAAGGTGAAAGCAGACAAGAGGCACCCCTCATACTCTACTATTATTGACTTGTCGAGCTCCATTCTTTTTCAAAACAGGCCTTAAATGAGCCAGCCCTTCTCAGTTCGCCTGAAGGGTCTAGCTGAGGACACTGGAGTGTCACTCGAACACAGTTTAATGGCTCCTGTAGCATACCCGCCACCGTGGCAGTGGCAGACTATAGACTGCGATGTGTCTTTTCTAGAAGTTACAGAACATGCGCCCATTGCCCATATCCGAACAGATTTCCTAGAACTCAAACTCAAATACACACGTCCTGAGTTTTTTACAGAAGCCTCTAAGTCTAACTCCTCTGTGTCCAACGCTGCTGTTGGCCCTTCCTTTTCGGATGCTGGCCCTCTACATCCAGGTACAAGTATCTTCACAGCGGAAGCTTACGCGATACTTGTGGCAGCTAAACACAATAAACAATTACAAATACAAAAAGCAGTAATTTATACAGACTCCCTCAGTGTGGTAACGGCTCTACACAGTCTTACAAAACAAAAAAACCCTGTCCTTGTCTCACTTTACTCCATATTTTGCACACTCTACACACTCAACCAACATGTTGTGGTGTGCTGGGTGCCAAGACACCGTGAGATCCAAGGCAACGCGAGGGCGTATCAGCTCGCTACATCCGTCCACAAAAACACTGCCCCTACACCCATATCAATCCCGGTCCTTGATCTGAAGCACTCTCTCAAACGAAACCTCAGGGACTACTGGCAGAGCAAGTGGGATACACACACACAAATCAAACTACACGTTATCAAGCCACACCTTGGCCATTGGCCACCAGTATCAAAATCACGTCTAACAGAGGTAACAATAACAAGACTCAGGATAGGACACATATACACGACACACACACATCTTTTGTCTGGTGGTGATCCACCATTGTGTGATAAATGTGGTGAGGCATTAACAGTTCTTCACGTTTTAATTCAATGCAAACATTTAGACACTCTAAGAAGACAACACTTCCCACTATCCTACCGACAACATATACCTTTACACCCTGCAATGTTCGTCGGTAGGGAACCGCTTTTTAGTCACAAATCATTATTAGCGTTTTTAAAGGAAATTCATAATTTTCATATCAGATACCCGGGCATACCGTAGCACGACCTCTCTAGAGAGGTTTTTGCTGCGGTGGCTACACAGGAAAGCACTTGCCTCGCGGCCCTTGCACGCAGGGGTACTAACGTGTGAGGTACTTGTGCTAATGCCATACATGTCCACCATCGTTTTTCATTATCACCAACTTTTGTCACCTATTCACACCATGCACACCTTTCACGGCATAGTCATGATTTTATTACTTGTATGTTTTTACCCGCTTTACTGCGAGGAATTTTATGGCCCCTATACAGCCGCTAATCACAAGCATTGTCCACATTCCTGTCTCATGAACTGGCGCTCTTTGGCCATCAAATGGCCCTTGCGCCAAAAAACACTATATATTGTTACGTGGAAAATAACAGTTGTCGGTCCGCAGACACAACGCAGCTCACTCACAACGTCCAGTTCTTTACTCTCAGTCCGAGGCACCTTCCTTGGGTATGCCCCACTATGCCCTCTTTCAGTCAGACGAAATCACGTAACACGACCCCCGGCGGCAAAAGCGCCGACCCGGCGAGTTTACGGGGCCACAGCAGGAGCAGTGTGGTAACGCTTGAGCCTTGATACGTGGACGATGTCCCTTGACAGCAGAGCGGAAGAGGTTGATGGACTATCAGGGACAATTTCATATGTAGTGTCGGTCACTCGTCTAAGCACGCGGTATGGGCCCGTGAAACGAGAGAGAAGTTTTTCTGACAGGCCTGCATGTCGCGTAGGGGACCAAAGAAGAACGAGGGAGCCTGTTGGAAAGTGTTCGTCGCGATGCCGCTCGTCGTAACGATGCTTCTGCGAGTCTTGGGACGCCATTAATCTGCTGCGGGCAAGCTGACGAGCATGGTCAGCTCGGGTAATAGCGTCGCGTGCATATTCAGAAGTATACTGCACAGCGGCTGGCAGGAAGGTATCCAACGGCAATGTTGGTTCGCGTCCAAACAGAAGGTAAAATGGCGAGTACCCGGCAGTGTCATGCCGGGAGGAATTGTATGCGAACGTCACGTAGGGTAGTGCAAGGTCCCAATCACGATGGTCGGCCGAGACGTATTTCGATAGCATGTCTGTCAAGGTGCGGTTTAAACGTTCTGTAAGCCCGTTTGTCTGGGGGTGGTACGATGTCGTGAGCTTATGTTGGGTAGAGCAGGAACGCAGGATATCGTCAACCACTTTCGAAAGGAACGTACGGCCTCGGTCTGTCAGCAGTTGACGAGGGGCTCCATACACTAAAATGAGATCGCGTAGTAGAAAATCAGCGACGTCTGTAGCGCAGCTTGTTGGCATGGCTCGCGTAACTGCATAACGGGTCGCGTAATCCGTAGCCAACGCGACCCACTTGTTTCCGGAGGCGGATGTTGGGAAGGGACCGAGAAGGTCCAAACAAACACGGAAGAATGGCTCCGATGGGTTTTCGATGGGCTGAAGATATCCGGAAGGTAGTCTCGACGGCTTTTTGCGACGCTGGCAAATTTCACAAGCGTTGACATAGCGACGTACAGAACGTGAAAGGCCAGGCCAGTAGAAGCGGCGGCGTACACGGTCATATGTGCGAGAGACACCAAGGTGACCCGCGGTTGGCGCGTCATGGAGCTCGCGTAGGACTGTAGAACGCAGGTGCTTTGGTATGACCAAAAGTAGGTCGTGACCATGGGGCGATAAATTAAGCCGATATAAGGTGTCGTCCTTTAAGGTAAACATGCGAACGGAAGCGTCTTGCGGTGAAGATTCGAGCTGTTGTATTAGGCGGCTGATATCCGGATCGCGACGCTGCTCGTCCCCGAGATGAAGCAGCTGGGAGGTGGAAAGGATGCAGCCCACAGAATCAGTGCTCGTAGGATCGCAGTCGGCCACAGGGTAGCGTGACAGACAATCCACATCTTTGTGCAGTTTTCCTGATTTGTACACTACGGTGTAAGAATACTCCTTGAGGCGGAGTGCCCAGCGGGCGAGACGACCTGTGGGATCTTTGAGGGAGGCGAGCCAGCAGAGAGCGTGGTGGTCGGTAAGAACTATAAATGGTCGGCCGTATAAGTAAGGGCGAAATTTCGCGACTGCCCACACCAGCGCTAGGCATTCGCGCTCTGTGATGGAATAATTACGCTCCGAGGTGGACAGCAGCCTGCTGGCATAAGCTATCACGCGATGCTGCCCACGTTGTCGCTGAGCCAACACAGCGCCTATTCCGTAACCGCTGGCATCGGTGCGCACTTCCGTCGGTGCCGTAGGGTCGAAGTGAGCCAGCACAGGAGAAGAAGTGAGCCAAGTGGTCAGGTCGGAAAATGCTGCTGCTTGCGAGGGACACCAGGTAAACGTCTCATCCGGTTTGAGTAAATCTATTAGGGGCCGAGCGATTTCCGCGAAGTTCTTAATGAACCGCCGAAAATAGGAGCAGAGCCCCACAAAGCTGCGGACATCTTTGGCGGTTTTTGGCACAGGAAAGTCCTTCACAGCTCGAACTTTTTCTGGGTCAGGCTGTACAACGTAAGCGTCAACAATATGTCCAAGTATTGTAATGCGACGGCGACCAAACCGGCACTTAGATGAATTCAGCTGAAGGCCGGCGAGACGGAATACATCAAGAATTTTTGACAGTCTCTCAAGGTGCGCTTCAAAAGTGGGAGCAAACACAATCACGTCATCCACATAACAAAGACACGTAGACAACTTGAATCCATGGAGCAGGGAGTCCATCATTCGTTCAAAGGTGGCGGGGGCATTACATAAGCCGAAAGGCATGACTTTAAATTGATAGAGGCCATCGGGTGTTACAAAAGCCGTCTTCTCTCGGTCCATGGGGTCCACGGCAATCTGCCAATAACCAGAACGAAGATCGATAGAAGAAAAGTAGGCGGCACCATGGAGGCAATCAAGGGCGTCATCAATGCGGGGCAGAGGGTATGCGTCTTTCTTGGTGATGTTGTTAAGGTGGCGATAGTCCACACAAAATCGCCATGATCCGTCCTTCTTTTTAACTAATACCACCGGGGATGCCCAGGGACTGGAGGATGGTTCAATAATGTCCTTCGCTAGCATCTTGTTCACCTCCTTTTGAATTATGCTCCGCTCAAAAGCAGACACTCTGTAGGGACGGCGGTGAACAGGGTTGGCATCACCTGTGTGTATGCGATGCTGGACAAAGGACGTCTGCCCAAGAGGTCGGTCACCAAAATCGAAAATATCCTGGTAGGCCTCGAGAAGATGTTGTAGGGCTTCAACTTGCGGAGGCGGAAGATCAGTGGCGATCATGTCTACAATTTGATGGCTGCCCGAATGTGTTGCGAGTGATGTGCGCTGCGGTGAAGCAAGTGTGTCTAAGGCAAGCACTTCAATTTGTGAATCGAGCAACGGACACAGGTGGGCCACAGAAATGCCTTGTGGAAGCACATGATTCATGTAGCCGAAATTGACAAGAGGTAGACAAGTTTTGTTATCTGTGATGCTGAGCACCGTATAGGGCACTGCAACATTGTGCGCAAGGAGTACGTCGGTGAGAGGCGTAGCGTAATAGTCACCGTCGGGCACAGCTGGTGAGCACAGAAAATCGACGTACGTCACAGTTTTCGAGGGCAGGCGAACAAAATCGCTGCATTGTAATCGGCATGTAGGTTGGTACGGGGCGGCACTGATTTGTGGCAGTTCAAGGCGGAGCACACCAGCGGAGCAATCAATCAAAGCAGAATTGGTGGCAAGAAAATCGAGGCCTAGTATGAGGTCGTGGGGACATGTTTCAAGCACGGTAAAAAGGACGACCACTTGATTACCGGCTACGGTAAGTTGAGCTGTGCACATACCGACGACCGGGACTTTTGCACCATCTGCAACTTGGACGACACTGGTCAAGGGGGGCGTGAGGACCTTCTTCATGTGACGACGAAAACGCGAACTCATAATACAGACGTGAGCGCCCGTATCTATCAAAGCTTCAACAGGTGTACCATCAACATATACTTCTAGGGTGTTCCGGTTCAAACGTAAGGACAACAGAGGATTTTTGGGTAAGGTCGACAGGGCAGCTTCACCTCCAGAAGCTGCGCAGCCTAGTTTTCCGGGGACGCGCGGCGGTTAAACGATGGCGAGGGAGAGCGGCGACGCGTGTTTGAACGAGAAGGGCGGCTTTGAGGCGGTGGCGACGACGGGGCACGGTGGCCGTAGTCCTCAGGGGCAGTAAATGCTGTAGACTCGGTGCAGGTCGGATAACGGTGGTTTGGTGGACGAAATGAGTTACTGTAAGCGGAGTACGTGCCAGAAGACATAGATGGCCATTGGCTGCGGCAGTAACGAGCGATGTGTCCTGCGCGACCACAGCGGAAGCAAATTGGCTTATCATCAGCTGTTCGCCATTCAGACGGGTTCCTGGTTCGGATAGAGTACGGACGGCGACGTCTCATGTCCACAGAAGCTATCGAGGGGCCAGTATTATCCAGTGTGGATGCAGTGGACAGGATGCCAAGGTTAGCAAATTCCTGGCGGACAACAGCCTGGATCAAGGCGACAGCTGGCGTTGAGGCGTCGGGCAACGTCGGTTTGTTGGCAGCCGGGTAAGCGGCCTCGAGTTCACGTCGGACGATGCGCGTCACGTCGTCGGTTGTAGACGGATGACAAGGAGTGGCTTCGCAAGACGACGTTGCCGCGGTGTTGGGTAGGCGCTGAAACTGCTGCAAAATGCGTCGACTCTTCGCCTGCTCGAGACGGCGGCACTCTTTGATCACGGCGTCCATGGTCGTTACGTTGGTGAATACAAGTAGACTGAACGCATCGTCGGCGATTTCTTTTAACACGTGCGAAATCTTGTTGGCCTCAGTCATGTTGGGATCGGCCCTTTGACACAACGCTAAGACGTCTTGAATATAAGTCAAGTAGGGCTCAGTGGACGTCTGTGTACGGACAGCCAATTGCTTTCGGGCATCAAGTTGTTGACCAAACGGGTTGCCAAAAAGGTCGCGGAGCTGTTGTTTAAACATTTCCCAGCTTGTGATTTCGTGCTCGTGGGTCTCAAACCAGGTGCGAGGGGTCTTGTCAAGATAGAAAATGACATTCGCAAGCATAACGGTTGGGTCCCAGCCATATTGCTTGCTGATGCGCTCGTACATGCTAAGCCACTTGTCCACATTCACGTTGTCCTCTCCAGTAAAGGTACCGGGATCACGGGGTTGCGTTAGGGCGACGTACCGGGTCGCTGTCGTTGCTGAGGTAGGTGGCGAAGCCGTATCCTCACCCGGAGCCATGGTAGCAGACTTAAGGAGGCGTCCACTGCGTAGCTCCGTTGTCAGAAGAGTACCCAGCACTTCCACCAAAATGTTACGTGGAAAATAACAGTTGTCGGTCCGCAGACACAACGCAGCTCACTCACAACGTCCACTTCTTTACTCTCAGTCCGAGGCACCTTCCTTGGGTATGCCCCACTATGCCCTCTTTCAGTCAGACGAAATCACGTAACAATATCATCATCATTTACCCCTACCTATGCTGTAGGGCAGCAAATCATTAACCTGGTTGCGCTATCTGCCTTTCTTCTGTCTTCTTCTTTTTTTTCTGTTCAACTTCATTTTACTGTGTACTTTACAGAGGCATTATTCATGTGCATGAGGATTCACTGCCTATTGTAAAGTAAAGCAGAGAGGCAATTTTGCTTCATGCACCTGAATTTTAAATTCGCTCTCTTGATAACTTGCATGAAATCTAATAACCAAGTAGCTCAACATGTGTGCGGTCGCACCACACGATACCAGGTGTTCATCTGTTACATCGCGTTCTAGAAAACCTGAATAGACTTGAGACGTTCATTTTGCATTTAGTTTTTTTTGTCACGCCGCACACACCGTGTTGCTTGTGGTTATTTTATCGGCTGTGTGTATACTGGTTAAGCGGGTCGTCTTGGCTCATGGTGACCATTTAATCTGCGATATAAATTTCTTTGTGTATTTATTTAGCAAATTAGCTTGTTTTAAAAGGAATAACTCAAGGAATAACGTTGCAAGTGAGCGCTCGTCCATCGACGTTTGTTTTTCGTTTATGTGCTCGTCATTTTGGCACAGAAGTAATTATTTCTGTTTATATTCACTTTTTATCACTCTACATTTTCCTTCTTCATTTTTTGCGGCCATTTCTTTCCAAATTGTCAACATTAACATCACGTACAATCACAATGACACTACTTTTTCTGGCCACGGTGTAGCACCACCACGGATCGAATGGTACTCGTAGCTCAGACTGCCATTTGAATCTAGTGACATTAACATCTTCAGTCTTATTAGTTTGCTCGCACTCCTTATTTTTCTATATTTTCGTAAGAACTTTTGCGTATGCTCCATATAACTTCTTTAATAAAGTTTCCCTTTACTCCGTAAAGCTTTTCATGTTTCCTCATCGTTCCATATTTTCCGTAATTAATTTTCTGTATATACTACATGACTTCCATATCTTTCCTTATCTTCAATAAGAAATATTTTCGTATGTTTCATATAATTTCCATATCCTTCCATATTTCCCTTAAAGTCTTCCGTATATGCCATACAACATCTGGATGCTTCCTTAAAAGTCCATATCTTTTCGGTATAGCTCATAAGGAGATCTTACGGAGTCCATATGTTTTCCGTGGGATTTCATACTGAACGTTTCAGTAGGGAAGACTACTGCAGAAGTGCTTGTTTTATTTCAGCTAATTGTTACGTTGGTTTGACCAAAAACAATCGTTTGACCAAACAAGTGCCTATGAGCCCTACTGTACAAGATCACTAGTGAATGTCTTGCAACATATGTGCACAACCACACCACCTGTTCAATACAAGCTTTGTAATGGGTAAAATCAGTGGAAATGCCTCACTGCAGGTTTGCGATGCTGATCTCCGCTTCCTGGACATCGACGCACGCTTTCTTGATTCCTGCCATGATGCCCACATGTGGGTGAAACCATCTTTGAGGTGGCACTTCAAACTTGGGCCTCTAGTAGACGACGGGGACTGCCTGCTGAGTGAGCATCGCTTGAAAAGTGCTGTGGTCTGGGTAACATCTAAACACAGTAGCATTTTGACCGCACTCTTGTGGTCTTGTTGACATTTGTTCTTGTCAGTGTTTGTATGTTAAGGAACAAAAAAGGTAATTGCTTGAAGGGCTGTGAAGTTAGCATTATATGGTTGATGAGACATTTGTTTACTCGGTCAGTAGCCTACAAATAAAGAGTATCCAGTGATGCAAAGTCCCACTTCATTTGCCGTACGTGCATTCCTGTAGTATACGTTAAAGTATTAAGGCAGGAAACCAACACAGAGCATATGAAATTCGTTTGTCATTTTACCATTACGAAAGATGAATCGCAATTAAGCGTGCATTTTACTAATTGTCACACCTAACTTTATTCGTTTGGCTAAGATGCATTGTATGGGTGTTCAGTGTGTTGATTAAGACATTTGCTGGTGAAGCATATGTTCTTTTTCTTCTCTGTGTTATGTTTTCAATGCGCTAAGCGTCCCCAAGGATCAATAGGTGCCTAACGAATATACCACGTAACTTCAATGTTTCATATTTTACTTAGAACATGTTGTAGCTTCTCTTTATTGCGACAGAAACATCAGTTGTGGCGTAGCTGTATGCAGTTGCCTTATTATTTTGTATGGGTTATGTAATGATCACGTAACGTGCAGAGCTCTTTGTTACACTTCACAAGCAGATGCCTTTTCACTTTGAAGGAGATAGTGGCTACCCACTAGAGCTATGGATCCTCACTCCTGATGTGAACCATTCGCAACCGCAGTCGCCCGAGGGACTGTACAACAAGCCTCAGTCATCTATTGGGTCTGTTTGGAAGCGCTGCATTTGTGTTCGGGACAGATTCAGGTGCTTGAAGAAGTACTAGTCACTTGACCACGAGCCTGGACAAACAAGTCGAATAATCTCGGCATGCGCAGTGCCGCGCAACATTTCCCTTACCGCCAATGAGCCTTTGTCATCTGATGACAGCAGCAGCAGCAACGATGATGATGATGACACTGATTATGGCAACATGCTGCCTGTATAACCATGACCGACCTTGGCAAGTACACCTGTGACTGCAGACACACGCAGGCAGCTGTTTGCAAAGGGCAAGGCACTGCGAGACATCAAGTTTCACCTCTTTCAGCAAGGGGAATAAACACGTTTCAGGTACATGAATTGGGTAAGGTGGCGCATGCGTCGAAGGGTCCATTAGTGGGAAGATTGTGTGCAAGACCTGTATGCCACTGATCACCTTGTACTTGAGCGAAAACTATGTTTTGACCCACCATGGTGGTGTAGTTTCTTACGGTACTCGACTGCTAACCAGACGGTTGTGAGATGGAATCTTGGCATTTTGAATGAAGGTAAAAATGTTCTACGCCTGTGTTCTTAGATATAGGTGCTTGTTACAGACCACCAGATGGTCTAAGCTTCTGGAACCCTACAATGCGGCATCTCTGATAATCGTGTCGTGGGTTCACGACCTTATACACCGGATATAAACAATGAACTGCGTGTTTCATTATAACCATTATGCTACTTTGCGCATTGCTGAACGCAACGGGCGAATAACAGGTAGTTGTTTAGTTCGCTTAATTTGTTCGTTTGAAGTACACAATACATTCATTGGGAAATCATGTGCACCCATTCAATTACTTTCAGATTTTGTAGGGTAGTCATGCAGGGTTCGTTTTATAACATCGCATTGGTAACAAAGCTTCGTGCTCATTGTGCTGTTAAATGTACACTTGCCATACATCGCATGTCACTAATATTCAGCTTGTAATTATCTGTTTATAACAGCGACTTTGCGAGCATTTAGGGTATGCAAGAATATAGTATACATGAATGAAAACAACACACTCTAGGGTAAAGTCACGCATATATTTTCATTTCCACTGTCCTCTTTTCAGGTCATACAGACGTATTTTGACTAGAATGCATACATCAGAGCACACATAATCCATAGATGATAGATTATGCATGGCATCACATTGATATGTGGATAATTCACACATACTTCTTCTTATACTAAAAAAACTGACGTGGCATTTGAGTGCGTGAGTACTGCACATTGATCAGGGTGAGGTTTTCGTCGGCAGTAGTGTGTTCCATTGTGCTGAACTAATGGTGTTTAGCATTACTGTTTTATTTTTTTTGATAACGTATACAATCGAACACTATCATACATGTATTTGTGTACACTCGAGCTTCACAAAATTGGAGTCTTCCTGTAAGTTCTGTATTATTGGTTCTTGCACTTAAGCTGTTCCACTTAAGTGGTTGTTGGACTTGTCACAGTAACTGCTTGCACATGCCTAAGCATGCGCTTTGAGTTGCGTGCATCTGTTTAAAATATATTAATTTGACACTTACATTTGTACCCTGTTCAGTGAACATGATTCTGCATAGGCAACAATTATTGAGATGAGGTGTTCAATCCAGAGACAGTTTTGGTCACGTATCCGTTTAGACATTGGCCATTGCGTGGGACCATTGAAGTCTGAGAGATCGTTATGCTAGGACTTTTCTCTGCACTTTAGGTAAATGTACCTGTTGTTAGGTGTCTCTGTGCACGTTTTGCTCGCAGTATGTGGTATGCAGTGCCAAGAAAAGTTACAGATTATGTTTCCTGTGGCATTGTGTAATACAAGATGCGCAAGGTACTACAGTCTGCAGGACCTTACAAATTGGTGTGTGATGTGATCATCGCGGTTTTTAAAACGTGCGTAACTTTTTAATTTGCAGATAGTACAGTATACCTTGCAAACTATGCTGGAATTACCTGTGCATAATTTATGGCCTAGCATGGGAGAAAGTTTTCTGTTATTACGTGCAAATTAAGAGCATCAGGCACATCATTGCATGCATAATGAGTCCAGGACATTTGCATAAAATATGAGTGTGTTGCTGCAGTGGAAAGGCTACGACAGTATGAGGTTTAATTTAGGAGTGCTATTTTGATATTTATTTGCTTTTTTGCAAATCTGTTTAACCTGATTGCCTGAATGAGATCTTTCTGGGAACAGTGCCATTGTGAAAGAGTTTGTTTCATAAAAAGATTGCTTTGCATATGTATAAAGCCTCATTCACAGCCACCAATTGTTTCACAGCAAAGAGATGTCTGTGTAACATGCTTTTCTTGACATTATCCCCTGTAAATTTGCTCATACGTACAGAGGGGTACACTGTTAAAGGGAACTCCGGAGCACTTGTCGTCTGCTCGGTGTCACCGCCGGCCGGCTGCGGCAACTAGTTTTGTGCTAGAGCAGTTAGTGCTGTGGGTGGTGCTGGTTTGTCGTGTGCTACTATTGCGGCTGGCCTTCAGCTTATCGCGAAGGGTGGCCTAAGTGGCGAAATTTTTAACATAGTTGCTCTGTTTCCAGCTAGAAGGAAAATAAGGAGAATGATCTATAATTAGATAAATGTCACCTGACACATCAGCTGGTTCTTCGCCTTTTGTTCGCTTTCTCGTTAGATAAAGAATTGCCCGGACCGAGAAAGTTTTCTGGTGGCATCAGTTAAAATGATAGCAAATAAACATTTGTTTTCAAATATAAAACTTCGTCATTACACTTTTTGTTTTAAGAAAGAAAATGATTTTCGAACTTTCCCAATATTGGCACTGGGAAATTTCAAGGTGGCAGCTCTCGTATCACGAAATGGCAAGATGGGTCAATGGGAAAGTTCAAAAATTATTTTCTTCCTTAACACAAAACTGTAATGACAAGGTTTGCTATTTAGAAGCATGGTTCATTTGCTTTCAATATAAATATAAGAGCGGCTTGCAGTTGGACCACCACAGGGTGCAAATTGCATCTCAATATGGACAGAAATGACAATTTTATGAAAGTGGTCATCTTTATTGTGAAGTTTGGCATCTTGAGTGGTCTAAAAATATTTTTATTCAAAAATATACTTTCTGTGGGGTAAGTATTTACTACTTAATTATTCATATCAAGTACAGTATTGCAATAGAAAATTGCAAACTTAACACTCTTTGGCCAAACCGTATTAGGCGTATGTGCCAGAAAAATTGCACCTTTATTACTTAGCTTCAAACGCCTTACAAAAGCACCTTTACTTAACGTGTAGACCAAATTTAGTATAGAAAGAAAGAGCAAAATTTTTAAAATATATTTTTCTACAAGCAACATCCAAACAACATTCTAGGAAGTTCGTGAGGCAGCCACGTGACCATATATTGTTTTTCTTCGAAATATTCTACCGTTTCACAGTTTTCAATACAATAAATCTGCACAATTGGTTTTTTTTTTCAATGCATTTGAAATGGTCACCCCAAAAGCTTGAACGTTTGGCGTGGAATGACCTCGAACTAGTATTATCATTCTTCATTGCAACAAAAAAAGTAAAGTGCAGGATGCATACAAATAGCAAGAACAGTATTGCAATGCAACAAGCCGTTTTTCTCCAGTTTACTGAAATAATATATCAAAGCACACTGCAGTGGCTGCATTGGTACGCCACAGTTTGCATGTGGGTTCTTCCACGCACAACGTCCGAGCCATTTTGGCGACCATTGCAAATGTGTTTGAAAAAAAAGTGCTGATTTACTGCATTAAAACAGTGAAACAGTAAAATATTTACGAGAGGAATCTTTTCTTGGTCACGTGGCTCGCTTCTGAGCTTCGCAGAATGTCGTTTCAGTGCTTTTTGTGGAAAAGGTATCTTTTTTTACAGAATTCGGTCAACATGTTATGTGGAAGTTCTATCGTAAAGTGTTTGAAGCTCAGTAAGATTAGTGCAAAATATATGGCACATACTCCTCCACAAGTTGAGCCAAACTATATTACGTTTGCATTTTTCTACTGTGATAGAGAACTTTGTATGAATATCTTAAAAATATGTACTCCACAAAAGGTATATTTTGAGAAAAAAATACCTTCAGACCACTTAACCTGGTAAACTTCATGAAAAAACTATACAAAGCTTGCAAAATTGTCTTCATTGTTCCTATTAAGACACAATTTGCACAACGTGGTGGTCCAAATAAAAATCACCTCGATAACAACGGGTCTTTTCATGTGGTAAATGTTATCAGAACACTTTTTGTTTTAGGGAAGATAATTTTGGAACTTTCCTATTGACGGCAGTGGAGAATTTCAAGGGGGCAGCTGTCGTATGACCAAATGAGAATATAGGAGGCCATGGGAAACTTAAAACCTATTTTCTTTTTTAAACCGAAAAATTGGTATGTTAAGTTTTGCCATATGGAAAGCGCGGTTTATTTGCTTTCGAATTAGGTACAAAAGTGATTTTATTTGAAGCTCTCCAGGGTTCAAATTGCGCCTCAATCTGGAAAAAAAATTACAATTTTACAAAATTTGTGATTTTTATGATGAAGTTCAGCAGCTTGAAAGGTCTAAAATATTTTTTTCTCAAATTATACCTTCGTGAGGTAAGTATTTTCTACTCAGATATTTACAAATAGTGCAATACTGTAATAGAAAAATGATTGATTTTTGAGGTTTAACCTCCCAATTGTAAAAATTTAAACAACACAATCTAACTCACATTCTGCATGAATTCTTAGAGGCACTTGTGCCAGTAAGATTGCACCTAAATAATGAGCTTCAAACACCTTACACAAGCACCTTTACTTGACATGTAGACCAACTTCGGTATAGATAAAAGGAGCGAATATTTTTAAATAAACTTTCTCACAAACAACATCATATGACTTTCCCGTAAGTTCAGAGAGTAGCCACGTGACCCGAAAATTTTCTCTCCGAAAGAGAGAGATAAATAGAAAGGAAAGGCAGGGAGGTTAACCAAGCTTGGCTCGGTTGGCTACCCTACACTTGGGGTGGGGGAAAATGAGAATATTAGAAAGGAAAGAGACAGAAAAGAAGAGGAGAAAGAAAGAGAAGCATATATATTCAGCTCGAGACTACACAGCACGGCCTCGCACAGTTCTTTAACAAGCGGTCGCGAAGTTTGGTGGTCCTTAAAAAGTGCAAGAGGGCTTTCGTGGCTTTGCGCGTATAGGAAGCCGTCGGCCAAGGTCCCAGGATCTTCTCTTCTGTAAGCAGCCGTGAAACCAGCTGACAGAGCTTGTCTTCCATAATACGTCGTTCGCTCTGGTATGCTGGGTAATGACATAGAATGTGCTCAAGCGTTTCCTCGCAGGCGCAGATGTTACAACTTACCCGGAACCTGAAACTTCTAAGTTTTGATCAAGTTGCAATACCTGCTATATATAGAGCTGCTTATGGTAACCCTGCTGCTATTCAGTTTCAAGCGAATAATGCTTGCCGAAAGTGTTATTAACCGGTCTTCTTTTTTCGCAACAATACTTACCCTCATTGAGCAGAAGAATTATTGTCGTTTGCTTCTTTGATGCATAATATATTTACCTGCGTTATGATGTAATGTGCATGAACCATTTTATGGTTGATTTTCAGAGCCTATGGGGCCAAAATGTGCGCCTATGGAGTTTTGAGCTACACAACACAAATATATTGTAATCAGAAAACGAAACAGAAATAAAAGCGTTCCTATATACTGCACCGTATGCTAATTGAAAACAGACAGCAGCAGCGCAGTATACCTATGCTTTCCAAATCCTTAAAATGTTTCTTCTCTAGTGTGAAAAAACTGTGAAACTAACGCAAGCAAATATAGTTACGAACAGACATAAGGTAAATGGATGAGGAAACAATTAGTGCTAATCTTCTGGCAATAAATATTTGAACGTTCTTCATTTCGCCTCTAGGAAGTACCTGTCTTTTCATATAACCTTTATTTTTATTTTTAGAACAGTATTTTTTATGTATCTTTTAGAATGTATTTTTAGAACAGCGCAATGTTAAAACGTCAAAAAATCGCGTCGGAGGAGCCTTGAGATTGTGCAAGTTTATTCTTATGTTGCCATGCCAGAAAGTCATTGATAGAATTATTTGATTCTTGTGGATGTCCATGAGAAAAAGTGGAGATAGTATTGTTTTGTGCGTCATTCCGAAATGTAGAAAAACGTAATACAAGTTTATTTGTCGCGAAAAACTACAATTGGAAATCCACAAGCGTATTGCGGGATCGCATTGATTGTTTAGAAATACAGGTCAAATCATTTGCTCACCTCATACATTTTACAACACTCAAAAAGCTCAACAAATTCAGGAAGCTTTAAAGCTTTTGACTGTTCCACGCCTGCGTTTTATCCTAAGACGGTGATTATATTCACGCATGCGTTGTTTAAACACTATCCAAAGAATGCCGTTCTGCGAAAGAAAAAAATCAGGGATTGCTTTGAACCTGAAACCTTCACATTCAGCTATACTCGTGGAGAATTTTTCTTAGCAACGAAGGGAAAGCTACCGGGATGTAGCTTTTTCACATTAACTCCTACGCGATATAGTTCGTTTTGGAGACTGTTTCGCACCGCTGAGTTAATGTTTGGCTACATCAATTCTATGTTTCATATCCATGCCTATGCCACTTAACGTGCAAGGTACCCGTAAAAAGAATAACATCCTTATACGTGCAAAAACACAAAGACACAACTTATAAAGCAAAACACAAACAAATCTTTCAATAATGCAAACTATTTTTTTGTCCCAAACAGGTTCACGTAGAAAAATAAGGAGTGGTTTATATAAAACAGAAAATGCGCACACAATAGGGGGACGCGAATTTGTTAGCGGAAGCAAACGCGATATTTTACTTCCACAGCCATCGTTTGATTCCAAAGAATAGGTATCCGCAAGTACTGTACACTATAGTGCACAGTAAGGCGCACTGTTGGATAAAACTTCTGAGTTTCAAAAATTAATTTAATTCAGGAAAGAGAAAAAAAGCTCATTACGCGTGATCTGTCCGTAGGGTGGAGACGTTAGTCAAGAGAGCGGTACGGTCTTTCAAAGTCATTTACAGGGGGGCGGCGTGATTAAAGGTGAAGTAGCTGTAGTCTTTCAGTTGGCCCAACATCTCTGAACCATGTCTTCCACAGAAGGCCTCTAGTTGGTCACACTGAGTTGCACGGGAATAACTACAGTCGGTGTGGCAGAGAACCATTCTAGTGATACGGCAGCGTTAAAGAGCTCGTTGCGAAGACATTTTGGTGTTGAAATGGTTTACACTGGCTGCGAGCGAAAATAGTCTTGTTAATGGCCGAAAAGTTGAGACAGAATAAATACTATAACGTGAAATTTTCCAGGTACGAGTGTTTATCGAAGCCTAGCCGACCACTTAGACTTCTGGAAGCTGTTTTAGAAAAAAACGCTCATATTTGTCATAAAACGGACAAACTACCTAAATTTTTAGGATTACTGAAGCGGTATCACCACAGGGGCGCTAAAAAGACATAACTTTTTTGCGCCCGGCACCATACCACGTGGCATCGGCCACCCCTGGCCCTTCAAAAAGACAGCTGCAACGCCTCCCTCGATCACTTGGCAGCACGGACAGCCTACGACAGGGACGCTTATTGCTGTTGTTTTCCCAGGTTAGGCATTTGCCCTCCTGTTTTGTATAGTTCATTCGCTATCCTAGCGCTGTCTCTGTTGCCTATTTTTCAAAGTTCGTACTTGGTTTGCCCACTGTTGAATCTGTAACTTGCCCTTTAATCATGGGTACTGAGTTCGCGGACTTCAAACGCGACATTCGGAAATAAATCAGAGAGTTAAACAAAAGCCTTGAATACATGAACAAAGACTACGAAAAAATAAAACAAGAGTGCGCTGAAATTAGAAAGGAAAACGCTGCTCTCAGGGCGTCCCAAGAGGCAATGCAATGTGAGATAGACCGTTTGAGAAAGTTGGTGCACGAAAATTCCACGCGCCTAACTACTCAGGATCAATACTCTTGAAACAAAAATATAGAAATTAAAGGGATCCCACGTACCCCTAATGAAAACCTTGTGCAATTGCTTGCCAAAGTTGGTGACGCCTTGGGGGAGCCAATAAGTGAACAAGACATAGAAATATGCCACCGTTTGCCAGCGAGGAGTGCCACTTCGCAAAGTAACACGGCACCAGACCCAGGTGTTGCAAAGAACAACGAGGTACGCCCTCATGCAAGCGCTGTTCCCGATCGGGGTAGCAAAGCAGGCAGTGATGCCCCCCTGAACGAAAACATCGTGGTTGTTTTCAATCGCCGAGCTAAGAGGGATGCCATCGTTAAGAAAGCAAGGAGAACTCGATTCACAGCTGAGGAACTGGGTTTCACAACTAAACAGTCTGTTTTCGTAAATGAGCACCATTGTCCCCAACTGAAAAAATTGCTGGGTATGACGATTGCTCGGAAACGGGAAATGAACTGGCGCTTCGCGTGGGCAAGTGGTGGCAAAATATTTGCGCGTGAAACGGAAACATCTCGTGCAGTTCAAATCACATGTGAAGCTGACTTGCACAAAATGCACGCGGCCACTTCAAGCAGCCGCGGGGCATCTAGCATGCCGTAGGCTTATCTGATTAGCACTTTTTGTTTTTTCGGCGCGACCTTTTTTTTCTTTTTCTTTTTTTCCTTTTGTTAAAATGGCGATATTACCACGTGATGTCAATATACCTTACACTAGTGGATATTGCAGTATCATGCACTTAAATGCTCGCTCAGCTCGCAACAAGCACGATGATATAACTACGTTTCTCGACGAATTCTCGTTTAAATTCGACATCATCATGATTTCTGAAACTTGGTACACGTGCAATGATGAGGTACTATGCTTGCCAACGTATAAATCGTTCTTTTTATACAGGCCCTCTCGTCGAGGGGGAGGTGTTTTGCAACTAATTGCTGACCACTTAGTTTGCAGCCTTCTCTCAGAATTTTTAGCGATTACACCAGACTATGAGGCATTATCACTAGCATGTCACAAGTATGTATATGTGGTAGTTTATCGTCCACCTGACGGAAAAACAGAAGCGTTTTTTCAATTTCTTGAAAATCTGCTTACGTATGCGTGCACTAACAAGTTGCACATTATCATAGGGGGCGACTGCAATATAAACCTTTTACAGCAAACTGAAACCACTCGTAACTTCCAACTACTACTTGATTCCTTTGCGTGTGCTAATATTATTACTGAACCTACACGTGTCACTTTAGATACTGAAAGCCTTATCGACTTACTTATTACAAATGACATAAGTGATTCAACCGTATCTGGAACTGTTATTGCCGATATTTTTTATTTATTTATCATATACTGCGAACCATTTAAGGTCCAAGCAGGAAAGGTACAGCAAGTTCGAAGGTAAAATAAAGGTACAACAAAGTTACAACAAAATTTATACTGGTATACACGAAATGTAAGAAAAACATAGAAATCACCATCAAATTACACTCGTTTCCAGAGGGCTGAGTACACCCACTGCAACACAATCCATAAGCAAAGCACGACACTCTTAGGCACACAACAAGTTGTTAAATCAAACAAGTATTGTGAAAGCCAGGAAACACAAGGCGCATTTTATGGTGAAAAGGAAAGAAGAGTAGAGTTTCGGGGCAACAAGTTCCACTCAGAGATTGATTTCGGGAAAAAAGATCACTACCCTATATACATGTTTCAAAATCGCAACGAGTATCTTAATCGTGCAAAAGTATCAACTCCAGAATCATACAAAATACAGGAAATTAGTGACAAAACATTAGACACTTTTAGGCGTGAAATTGCGCAGATTTGTTGGGATCCTGTCTATAAATCAGTTAACGCTAACGAGGCGTATGAAATATTCATGTGCCTGTTAAGAAAAACTTACCATAAGTGTTTTAAATATAAAACTGTCGAAACCCTGAAGAAAGGTCGGAAACAATGGATGACGCGAGAATGTCTGGAACTGATTAAGAAGAAAAATCTTCTGTACGCGAAATTCGTGAAAACAAGACACCACAACGATCTTTCGGAATTCAAGCGGTATAGAAATTTTGTAACGAAGCAACTGAGAAAAACTAAGGATGCGTACTATGAAGCTCTCTTCAAGAGGGTTAGCACTCGTGGCGACGTGCTTTGGCGAGAAATAAATAAGCTTCTAAATAGAAGTTGCTCTCGAGACAACGCACTTGAGTTAAACATAGATAACAAGATAGTAAAGGGTCAAGAACTTGCTAATAAATTTAACGTGTACTTCACAACGCTGGTGTCCTCTGATTTATCAAACCCTTCTCGTGCCTGTAATAGTGATTACAGGGACTTTCTAGGTGTGCCAAACATGAGCACTGCATATTTTTTAAACACAAATCCTGAAGAAGTACTGTCTGTATTTATGTCACTAAAGAACACTACTGCTCGGGACATAGATGACCTACAAATTAGACCTATTAAAGCAGCACTTGATCTTTTGTTACCTGTTCTTACCCATCTGTTTAATATCTGCTTATCCACGGGAGTTTTCCCAGAAAAAATGAAGCATGCGAGAGTTAGTGTCTTATACAAATCTGGTGACCGAAATATTTTTTCTAATTATCGTCCGATCTCGATACTTCCTGTTATATCTAAAGGGCTAGAGAAAATAATATATCAACGTGTCATGTCTTTTTGTGAAAAGTACTCTATATTATCACCGCATCAATTTGGCTTCCGACGGGGCATGTCCACGGAACTGGCTCTCCTCACACAAAAAGAACTAATACTTAACTCATTTGAAAAGAAACTGTTAACATTGGGTGTTTTTATTGACTATTCCAAAGCGTTCGATAGAATCAACCACGAAGTACTCTATGCAAAATTGCGTCATTATGGTTTTCGGGGAACCCCACTTGACTTTCTGAAATCTTATTTATCACAAAGAAAGCAATCTGTAGTTATAAATGACAGCCAATCCTCCCTACTAACCATAACGTCAGGTGTACCTCAGGGCAGCATATTAGGGCCCCTACTGTTTAATATTTATATAAATGACATAACAAGTGTCAGCAAATATGTGGACTTTATAATTTATGCAGATGACACTAGTATATTTTTCATGGTAATGATTTAGGTAAGCTTGCAGACTCAGCCAACAACATTCTTAACGACATCTTCATTTGGAGTACTGCAAATTATTTAACGATCAACACAAAAAAATCCAAAGCTGTGGTATTCGCACCGGTTCAGAAGGCTGTCTGTCGTGGTTTGGATATATATCTCGGGCCCGAAAAAATTGAGGTTGTCGAAGAAGTTTCATCCTTAGGAGTAATTTTTAATGAAAATCTTAATTGGGATGAACACGTTAATAAAGTAACTAGAAATATAGCTAGGACGTGTGGTGCTCTCTCTAAACTTCGACAGATACTTCCAGCAAACATTAAACTTTTACTCTATAATACGTTGTTTTCATCTCACATAAACTATTGTAGTCTAGTGTGGGCAGATACATCTAAAGCAAATCGGAACAAAATATTTTTACTGCAGAAAAAAGCGATTCGTCATATTGCAAACGTACCATACGACGCACATACAAGTCATTTATTCAGAGAATATAAGATTTTACCGATCGATCACGTACACAGTTTCAACCTTATTATGAAATACAAACAAAGCTTGCTATCAAACAATGCTTGTTTTCTTAAACTGTGTAACCTCAGGAAAAATACACAATCCTATTATGACATTCGGAAAAGGCCTTCCTGGTTTGTTCCTTATTCGCGAACTAATCACGGTTTGAGAAGACTTGAACACTGTATTCCAGCTTGTTTTAACTTGTTTGAAAATAAAAACATCGACATCTTTAATATACATAAAAAACAACTTAAGAACCTTCTCATCCAAAATGGCGCCGTGTAGTTTAGCATCTTCTAGTTGTCCGGCTACAGTACTATATGTAAAAGAAACACCCTATAATAGTGCTTGTGTAACATGGCATCGTATAATGTTTGCTTTCTTTGACATTTTTTTTCGTTGCTTTTTTTTTACGAGTAAAACATACAACATTTCACTCGTCAGTGTTTCCCTTGTGCATTAAAACTCGTGCTTTTCGCATACCCAGTGTTGTAAACGTTGTATAATCATTTTGTAATACTTTGGTAGCCGTTTAGCAACGTGTGCATTGTTTCATGATTGGCCGCACGCTGTTTTCTTTTGTTTTTTGTTGTTTTTCTCTCTATGTGGTTTGCTTATTTTATGTAAACCTGAAACTGATGTAATTTTGATGCATTTTCTTTTTATTTCCTAATTTATTGAAGTTTTGAAAATCGACGTCAAATTGTTTTTTCATGTTTTGTGCTCTGCTGATTTTGTAATGCCAAGTGAAAAGGGGTAGGAGCCTCGTCAAGCTGCTAATATAGCAGCTTTTTGCTCCTATCCTTGCGTTTTCTTTTTCGCAACTCTGTGAAGAAAATGCTCAATAAAACTGAAACTGAAACTGAAACTATCGTTGCACATATGATTTGCACAACGAGTGGGCCGTTAAATGCTCCAGTTATTTAGAAAAAACTTGTCCTTATGGCCCTATCATCTGTGGTGCATACCCACTACAGCCATAAATCCTCATAATCGTCAGCCACTGCATGAACAACTTGCCTTGCAAGTGTTTAGTGCATACTGCGCTTCTCAGAAGAATTGCAAAAAATAGAATAGCAAGTGCCGGCCTACTACCCAAAAGTTATTATTATTGCCCTAGTGGGTATCAAGGAAGTGTGCTTGAAGTAGTTGCGCAATTAGTGTTGGGAAAAGGCACTGAAAAACCTTTCTGGGCTTAAGTCCCGGTGATCACCGCTGATCTTCCGCTGAACCGGGCTTCGTTCTGAACCGGGCTCGTCCCTTTGGACTCTTTCGGACGGTGGTTTGGCTGAGTTTTTGGGTGAATTTGACCTGTTGAAACTAGCTGACGTGGCATATTACTTCTTTAAGCAATCGAATTAGTGCTAATGTCTAATTCATCTCCTGGCCAAGGGCATAGCCCTTGGTCAGCCTCCTTGCCTAATGATGAATTGCCATTGGAATGTTTTTTCCGCAGTGGTGTTGGAAGCATCCCTGTTGCGCTGGTGCCCTCGAGTGGTGGATTTATTAGGCTCAATAACCCGAAGGCGATCCAGGTGGGGTTGCAGGCCATGACGCCGCACTTTCAGCTGATAAGTGATGTTCGTCAGTTCGGAAGAGGTGGTTTGGTATGCAGATCGTCAGATCCTTCGTGCGTTTCTGACATCCTAAAATGCAAGACATTTGCTTCGGTCCCGGTAAGTGCATTTATCCCGCCTCATTTAGCGTGCACTAAGGGAATTGTACGAGGAGTCGACTCTACATTAACGCCCGCTGAGACTCTGGAAAAGCTGTCTGATGCTGGGGTCATAGCTGTGTACCGATGCAACCGATTAGTTAACGGTGAGAAAGTCCCCACTGAGTCGGTTATTGCTACCTTTGCCGGCACTTCCTGTCCATCCGAGTTGAAAATATGGCCGCTCATTTTCAGAGTCGAACGTCTCGCTTCTCGTCCTCTCCAATGTCAAAGCTGTTGGCGTTTTGGTCACAGTGCAGGGGGCTGTAAATCAAATTCACGTTGCCGCATCTGTGGCGATACCCACCCATAGAAGGAGTGCATCGCCGAAATCGAAAAGTGCTGCCTCTGTGCAGGAAATCAAGCGGCCGATTATCTGAACTGCACCGCAAGGTCCAATGAAACGCAACTTCTAGAAATCATGGACAGACGTCGTTGCTCGCGGCGAGAAGCAATAACAGTTGTGAAGGATAGAGCCTTTGGATATGCCGGAGTCGCGTCGAGGCACGAACAACTAAGTGAGACGAAGATTCTTAATCTTATTGAGGCTGCAGTAGAAAAGGTGATGTCGAAAGCGCTGGAACACATAGTTACGAGCGTGAGTGAGTGCATCTCTCAAGTGTTTTGCTCACAGATGACACAGCTGGCTTCTGCGATAGCAGTACCGATGGCCAAGTCGGCACCTTGTGCAGTGGAAGTTATACCGAATTTAGCCCCACAGCGACAATCCCGCGAGGAGAAAACCCCAATTTCGTCCGTACCTTCTACGTCGACCCACGTGGAGGATCAGAATGAAATGGACGTATGCCAAGATTTCAGGCGTCAGAAGCGCACTGGATCTCCATTAAAATCTCCTTGCACAAACACAAAACCCAAAAAGGGCAGCGAAAATGCCAGTGCACTTTTTAAGGAGAGTATTTTAGAAGCTGCCGTTGCTGAAGTGTTTCGCTCGTCAACATAGATACCTTGAAAGTACTACAGTGGAATTGTAGGTCTTTGATTTCTGCTTCTACTGACTTACTTTGCTTAATTAATCAGTTATATCCGGATATAATCTTATTACAAGAAACCTGGCTTAACCCTGTTAAGAATTATCACTTAAACAATTTTAGAGCATTTCGGTTAGACCGTCCATTACTAGGAGGTGGTCTAATTATACTAGTCTCGAGTAAATTTTGCCGCACAGCGAGCATAGCTTTTCAGCTTATGTCCACAGACTGTGAAAGTTTGGCAATAGACCTCTGTCTGCCCGGGCACCACCCTTTTTCACTTATAAACGCATATTTTCCAACGGGTTTGCATAATACTCAACAATTAGATACTGCCTTAGCTAATTGCAAGAATGATTTCCTTCTGACTGGTGATTTCAACTCACAGCATGTTTCATGGGGATTTCGAACAGACCATTCTGGTACTCTTCTGTGGGATTGGATGATTAATAAAAATCTTACCTGCCTAAATGAGAGACAGCCTACTTTTATTCGCGGACGGACACGATCGGTATTAGATCTCACGTTTTGCAGCCCAAGTGTTTCAATAAAGTCTTGGAAAACAATTGATTTCTCTTCAAACAGTGACCATCTTCCTGTATACTTTGAAATCTCATGTGCTGTGAAATCTATTGAAAGGACAAAGAAAACATTGATCAATTACAAAAAATTTAAAGACTGCTTGCGTTCCAACATTAGGGCAGTGTCCAGTGGTCAAAATGAAGACCTCGGCAGAAATCTCTGTTCTGCTTTAAAAATCTCCAAGAACACTTCAGAATTTGTAATTGCTTCGTCGTCATCCAAAAGTGCCCAACCTAGTAGATGGTGGAATGATGAGTGCACACGAGATTATAGAAGAAGAAAAGCCGCATGGAAAAGACTTATATGTAATCAGAGTCCAAAAAATTGGAAGGATTATCAGTTCATTGCGGCAACATTTAAACGCACTGTATCGTGAGCGAAAGAGCAATATGACCAAGAACATTTCGAGTACCTGTCTAAATCAAATAACAAACGTGCTTTATTCAACTTCCTTCGTGGTAGGAAGAAGACCCCTATACCAGGAAACGTTGACTCAGTAGTTTACACCTCACAGGAACTACAGGAATCTTTGAATCAGTTGGCTAAAGAATTAGAAAACAGGTTCTCAACGCATCTTCCTAATTTGGCTTACACAACAACCATCTATGACTACACAGAAATATCGACTTCCGAATTAAATCAGGCTATGGAAAGATTACCAAATGCAGCACCTGGCCCCGATGGAATAACAAATACAATGCTAAAAATACTTCACAGGGAATATCCGAATGATCTGTTAGGTCTCGTCAATTATTCCCTTAGAAGAGCATGGATCCCTTCTGAATGGAAGATAGCGAAAATTATACCATTGCTTAAGAAACAGGGGGCAGGCTATAATTTAGACAACATACGACCGATAGCCTTAACATCTAATGTAGTAAAACTTATTGAAAGGGTACTTCATGGTCGTAAAATTAGGTTTATTAACGAGAAACAACTGTTGAGTTCTTCCCAAATTGGCTTTAGATCTGGATATTCCATATGGCATGCACATGTAGATCTGGAAAGTCGTATTCATATTGCCCGTCACAAAAAGCACTTTGCGGCTTTAGTAACGTTTGACATATGTAAAGCATATGATAGTGTAGAGTATTTTATCTTGACTAATCAGTTATGGAGTCATGGACTTCCACCTTATATAGTAGCATAGGTGACGGAATTTTTAAGTAGAAGAGAATTCTATTGTTATCAAGGCGGTTTCTCTTCCTGTAAGCACAAGCAAACCCGAGGTGTACCTCAGGGGTCAGTACTTTCCCCGGTTTTATTCAACATATTTCTTAGTACCATCCCCGTTCATCCAGAAGTGAAAACCTATGTTTATGCCGATGACATTGCTTTCTTTGCTATGTCACATGACTTCCACTGTCTCTACACTATCTTGCAAACATATCTTAATAAAATAGAACATTGGTTGGATGGATTGATGTTGAACCTCAATACCGGTAAATGTGCTACTCTCGTTTTTTCAATCAAAGATCCCGTGCACATATCTATTAATTACAAGCTTCAAGATATCCCACAAGTACAATCATTGTAATATCTTGGAGGTATGTATAATGAGCATCTAAATTGGCGCTCTCACATTGAATACATCGCGACGAAAGCAGTACGCGCGATGGGGGTATTGCGGAGGTTGAGCAATTGCAGATCAGGTATGAGAAGAAAGGCACTTTTGATTATATATAAAATGTATGTCCGACCTGTGTTGGAGTTTGGCTGCATTATTTTTTCGGGTGCGCCAGCCTACAAACTTCGGCCGCTCGTTCTGTTGGAAAGAGAGGCTTTACGGCTCTGCTTAGGACTTCCAAAGTATACTGCAAATGCAGTGTTATACCTTGAAGCACGAATACCAACCTTATTATGTCGCTTTAACATTCTTACTGTGCAGACCTTTTTACGACTATATGAAGCACCGTTTAACCCTGAACAAATTATTTTTTATTTCCAATCCTGACCTATTCTTCTCCGTGCATTGGCCCAGATTTACCAAACCACAAATAGTATTTGTTCAATCGTTACTTGAGCCCTTAAATGTACACGTTCGTGATCTGATTCCTTTAACTGAGCAACAAAATTCTCCAGAAATCGTTTACCATGATATCTTCCCAACTCACGCAAAGCTATTACCTACAGGCATTTTAAATGGTTTATTGCAGGACCATTTAAGTACTCTGCCAACAAATGTCATTATAGCAACGGACGCATCTCAATCACATGAAAAATCAGGCGTTGGAATATATTGCCCCGTACTTGATTGGTCATTTTCACTTCGCTTACCGGACTTTCTTCCTGTCTTTCTGGCTGAATTCATGGCAATAATGTTAGCTTTGCGAAAGGTAAATATTTCCATTCCAGTTGTAGCAGTCATAACTGATTAATTATCAGTGTGCTCTTCTCTGTCCGCATCTGGTCACTCACCTATAGTGAAACTTTTTAAATCGTTAATCCCCTGTCATCTCCGAAGTATTCATTTAATCTGGACACCAGGGCACAAAGGTTTGTTGTTAAACGAAATAGCTGATTCTCTTGCGAAGGCATCCCTTTCGACACCAATTATTCCTATTTTCCCCCATACAGTATACATTACGGTGGCGCGATTTCGCACACTTAAAATCAGGCAAAATTTATCTGACCCTGCACTGACGGCTTCTCCAGAGTACAAACACTTGTTATTTCCCTGGCGCAGTGAACTGACTAAATCAAGGATGATGGAAGTTGTCATCACGAAATTTCGTTGCCGCGTTACCTCTCTCAATTTTTACTTGCATAGATCAGGCATATTGAATTCCCTATGTGCATTTACTGTAATCAAGAGGAAACGATCAGTCATTTTTTATTACATTGTCGCCGTTTCGATTTATTCAGGCAAAGCATACTAGCACCACCTCTTCAAAGACTGGGCTTGCAACTATCACAGCCTGATCTTCTTTCATTTGGAGCCTCTACACTGGGTTTCAGCCACAGGGATGTTTTATTCGCCGTTCAAGAATACATCACTGTGACTAAACGATTTTCTTGCTAAATTGCTGTCTCAAAATTTGTCTTATTTTTTTTCTGCAAACTTGATATCGGTATTTCAAATCAAAATTAAGTTACAAAAAAAAATTGTAGGAATGACACAATGCTGAAAGTTTAGGGCAAATTCACCTTAAAATCGGCCAATCCGCTTCTTTGGGTACGAGCCATTTCTACAGGGAAACAACAACAACAACAACACTGAAAAACCGCTCTCCTAGCTTTCGCTGTGACTGTGCTGCGCCTTCCGCGCAGGCCTGCAATTTTTTTTTGGGGGGGAGGGGACGCTGACACTTCACTCGTTATAGCGGATGTCACTTTGTGTTTCGATGTGGTTGGGTGAGGATTTATGCGTGTCCATGTGCTTTTTCGTGTGCTTTCTCGTGCCCGAATACTAGACTGTAGGGTACTATGCTAAGTGGCTACTGTACATATGCACCACATCTTCTCGTCCCCATCATCACCCTTGATCCCTTTTTCTTTCCCCCTTCGCTTATCCCCTGCGTAGAGTAGCAGGCAAGAGCAAACTAGCTCAGGCCGACCTTTCTGCCTTCTAATAAATATTCAATCTCTCTTCTCGTGCCTATTTTTGCGCGATCGTGTGTGGGGGAGGGAGTTGGGTCAGGTTGCCTCATATCTCCTGTGATTGAGTGCGATTCCTTGATGCACGCGTGTGTGGCAGACAGTTTTTTAGTGGCTTGACGCCGAGAGATTTTTCTGTGCCACTCAGGAGCTACAATTAAAAAAAAGACGCTAAATTGAAGCACAAGCTGTTCTCCCATGATCTACAGCTTCAAGAAGCGTAATATAAGTTTTATAAAATCCAATTTCGTCACAAACGAGCCCTGAAGCAGACGCACGCCCCCGCCTCCGTAAAGCATCAAATCACCGTGCCAAGCGTTTCCTTCACGGGGGCGCGCAACTAAAAAAAAAACAAGCATCAAAAGTCACCCAAGGCGTGCTCTTACCCTGTACACACGCGACAGTCAACCTGCACAGAGGAAGAGAAATCAAGACATCGAAGCGGAGACTCTTTTTGTGGCATTTTTCGCAGAGAAATGGTGTAATGAAACCCTTTTCCCTCACTGCCACCCTGGTACGTGCTACGAGCAGTATAATCACTTGGAATCGCCTCTCGTGCCTCTGTCAGCGATTAACACTCTTATGTGTTAGCAGCTTTCCGTGAATTAAAAGCGGCCAGTCAATGCAAGTCGACGAAATAAAAAATTATTCGAGAAAAGAAGGCTGAAAACGATAAAGTGCTCAAATTCATGAAAAGAGACTTACAAAAATTGAAGCGGAGTGTCAATTCCTGACGGCAATAAAATTCGATTTAAAGCGTGTGTACTAGCTTGCAGAGGCCAATGCGCATCACATTGAAAAACTAACTGCACCTCGCCGCAGTGGTTTAGTTGCTAAGGTACTCGGCTGTGGACACGCAGGTCACGGGATCAAATCCTGGATGTTGTGGCTGCATTTCCAATGGAGGCGAACATACTGTAAACCCATGTCCTCGAATTTCGGTGCACGTTAAAGAACCGCAGGTGCTGGAAATTTCTGGAGTCCTCTACTACGGTGTCTCTTATATTCAAATGTGAGTTTTGAACGTGTAACCTTACATATAAATCAATCAAAAACTGACTGCGTGCACAGAAGACGCAGAAGACAGAGCAAGTGAAATAACTTGGTGTTCTACGGGGTAGATGATGAGTCAAACAAGAATTAGACAAAATCTGAGGAAAAAATTAACAGGTTTTCAAGCAATAACCTCAAATAGGTGACCGATAATATGGGCAATTGCAGGGAATTGTGAGATAAGGCGGCTTCTGGTTCGAAGATCCACGTGTGTTAGCAGTGGCACTCGCGCATTTTTGAACCAATCTGCTCTCTGCCCAATGCCAGTGCTTCTGAAGTTGTTTTTTTTTTGCTAACCGTGACTGCGACCACAACAAGCTACGAAAGCCGTGAATGGCAAGGAAACGTTTTGTAGCGCTGAAATGATCTGCAATGCTTTTATGCTGCTCGGGGCTACTGTCAGTCTGGCTAGCAGATCACTTGATACATAAAACAGTTTTCATTGTATGATACGTTACTGCTGATGAAAAATCCCCATTTTAAAGATCTTGTGGATGGGAATGATTGCATAGCAGTGTGCTAAGAGTTCGTTTCGGGATCGCTGCTTCGGCCGACGTCGTCTGTCGATCGGCATGAAGCGCTGCAATCATTGAGTGCGTTGACATATCTTTTTTTTTTGTCTCCAGAGCGCTATAAGACGCAATTTTTAGTCGAAGCCAGATGCTTATTTAAACATTGATCTTGATCAAGCTGCGCGGCATAGCGGCACATAAACCATACAGTCAGACATACTTGGTGCCAAATAATCGTAATTTTGCACTTGTCTAACGCACTTCTTTCTTTGGGTCACGTCCTGGCGCACATTTTGACACAGGTAACGCAAATGGACTCGTCCAGCGCTTCATGTAAACTTGACTGATTTATTTGTGGAGTTTAACGTCCCAAAACCACCATATGATTATGAGAGACACCGTAGTGAAGAGCTCCGGAAATTTTGACCACCTGGGGTTCTTTAACGTGCACCCAAATCTGAGCACACGGGCCTACAACATTTCCGCCTCCATCGAAAATGCAGCTGCCACAGCCGGGATTTTATCCCGCGACCTGCGGGTCAGCAGCCGAGAACCTTAGCCACTAGACCACCGCGGCGGGGCTTCAATTAAACTTACTCCTGAGTGAAGATTCTGCATTTTTCTCGCATATACGTGTGTAAGTTGATTGGCGGATGGGAGGACCTTTGTCCTGCAGTGGACGTAGTCAGGATGATGAAGATGAAGTGTGCAATGGCCGGCGCTGATCTCGTATGACAAGTAGAGTTCACCCGCGCGTTCCCATAATATGCTTTCTAGGCGCTTGCGTGACAACTTATTTCTAAGTATAATAATCGCAGCAAATTCATGCGTAAGCTTTCTTGTTTCAGTGTGGAATACACAGGGTATCTGTGATAAAATGGTTTTCACACACACTGGCTTCAACGTTCCGTACTCAAAGGCTACCTGTCACTAAGGCTCTCTTCCTAGCCGTGGCCCACCTCATTTTTTTTGTTCCTTGGGAATCATGCCGTTTGCTTTTCACGCTCGAGTTGGAGCAGCCAACGGCTGTACAACCGACCATGGTTTATCAGGACGAAGATAAACGCACGACAGCACGCGCAAATCCCGAATAATCTGAAGGTTGCTGCAAAGCCGCTCGCCCACGTGTACTCTTCTCGAACCGGAAGCCGATAACGGACGGTGCCTCCCACAATCCCTCGTTCTTTTACTGGTCACTAGTTCCTCGAGAAACATGGAATGCACACACAAGCTTGGAACATATACACCTAGTAAAACTACACCAAGTTTTGTTAGGTTCACTCATTTCAAAAACAAACAAAACCTACTTCTTTCTGGCAAAGATGAACACCAAAATCATTATGTTTGCACAAGATTTCGGTCCAGCTAACCGACTATTCAGAAAAAAGCTGGTCGAGTTCATAAAAACGAAATATTTTTTTGCAGCCTTCATCACAACAAGCTTGTAGCAGGGAAGAACACCTACGTGTATGACCTCGTTTCGCAACAGGTCCTTCTTCACGCGCCTTAGCAGTTCGCCAGTGGTCGCCTTAATGGTGCCAAGGACCATTTTTTGTGTCTTTTTATTGACATTAGGAGCGTAATACCAAAGCGTAACATCTTCGCCAGCTTAAATGAATTTTCAGATCAGGATGTTATTGTACTAACTGAAACGGGTCTCACCTCTTCAATAAATAGCGTCGAAGTATTCCCTTCTAATGCCAATTTCAGTGTTTTTCGCACTGATCATGACAGCCGACGTGGCGGTGGCGTGCTCATTGCTACCCAAAGTGACCTTAGCTGCTTCCACCTGAATATAACTACCTCACTTGAAATGGTGTTCATTTTCTGCACAGCCGTCATCCCCACGTGATAATAACAGAATGCAATTGCCCACCAGATTCCGACAGCATGTTTATTCCCATGTTCCATGATGCGCTATAATCCGTGAAGACTCAATTGCCTAACGCCACATTTATCTTATTCGGCAACTTAAATTTTTCGTACATACGTTGAACTGATCTTGTCTTCCTCATATCGAAACAGATCATTTAAAGCAGCTTAGTCGATACATGTTTAACATTTTTTCAAACTCAAATTGGTAATGCAACAACAAGGCATCCTAAACATTCAGCCAATGTACTTGATCTCGTATCAACTACCCATCCTGACAGAACTGTCTCCCTTTCAAACCTCAAAAAACTCAGCGATCACAAGGCAATTCATAGTTTCTTCCAGTGTAGACTGAACCTGCCCACGAAAACAAGCAGAAAGCTCACCTTATACGATAAGACGACTACATTAGCTTCAATAAAGAGTTGTATTATTGTGACTATTATTAGATAGAGATTTTAATAAAAGATCTGTTACAAGATATTGGTTAATGTTTACATCCAAAAGGCATGACCATGAGTACTTGCATTCCAATCATCACAATTAGAGAACGTAGCACTTCCGGCTGGTTTAGTCTTTACCTTATCCTTGGCCTAACAACAAGGAGTGACAAGTTCACTCCGGAAAAAGCACCAACACCAAGGCGTGCCAAAAATACCAGGCCACAGCAAAACTTTACTGCTCTGTTGTAGATAAAGCGAAACGGCTCTTTAATGAAACCACCTTGCCCAATTTACATCGCACTGACGCAAAACAGTTTTAAAAAATAATTACCCCCGACACGTAAACAACCACATATCAATATTGGATGATACTCGAAAGCCTATCTCCATTAACGAAGTAGCTGAAACACTAAACCTTACTTTTTCTTCTGCCTTTACCAGAGAACCAATTGTTAGCATGTCTGATGTATCCCCCCTAACCTACCATGCTATGGCCAATGGCATATTTTTACCTCAAGGCAACCAGAAGTATCATCTAATCGTTAAAACTTACTTCAACCTGCGGCATCAATGGCATCAATGCTAAGGTGCTCAAGAACTCCAAAGAAATTACCAGTGTAATTCCTTCTCATACATTTCAGTAATCGATCTCATCCGACATTGTTCCCAACGACAGGAAAGTGGGTAAATCTTTTAGGTTACGTAACCAGGTTCATCTAGTTACCGACCCATATACCTAACCAGCATCTGTTCAAAAACACTGGAAGATGTAATTTCTTCACAAAGTACTAATTCCTTGTCTCAGTTCAGTTTTTTACCCAAACCAAGACTGAGTCTAAAAAGGACTCTCGTGCGATGCTCAGCTTGCATTATTCATCGCTGACCTAAGCGCTAGTGTAGACCTTAACATTTCAGTTGACGACATTTTTATAGATTTTGAGCCAGCTTTTGAAAAAGTTCCCCACAACAGCGTACTGCTAAAGCTCTCTCAGATACACCTTAATCCACTTGTCTACAACTGGATTCAAAACTTTCTCTCTAACCGTCAGCAATTCCTAACAGCAAAAGATACGTCCTCATCCTTTTCTAGCGTTATTTCCGGCGTACCAAAGGGCACAGTTCTGGGCCCTCTCCCCTTCCTAATTTACATATATGACTTACCCGGTACTATTGTTACGGGGATTACGAACACACGGAAAAAAACGAGTGTATTTCTAATATTTACTAAGTAGGTGTGACACCCCAGGGCTGCCAGCATCTGGCGCGGCCAATCCGCTTCTTTTTTACAACTTGTCTACGACGGGGGAGCCACGCTCATTGCCTTGTAACATCAACCCCGGCGGACGAAGCGTCGTCACAGCGCCGTTTAGTCAATCAGGACTGGCAGTATGGTAGCGTTTTAGTTGAGACACATGAACAACATCATTAGGCGGTGTGGTAGAAGGTGACTGTGGTTGAACGGAAGTGATGAGGTAGTCGACGTCGTTGACATCACGGAGAAATTTGTAAGACCCTGTGTATCATAGGAAGAGCTTTTCGCACAAGCTTTTACGTCAATACGGCGTCCAACTTGGGACATGAGAGTCAGCATGGTAGTAAACGTCACGGCGCCAGTCAGCGAAGCGAAGTTTTTGTGATGCGCAATTTGGCGAGTGACGCGGGCTCGAGAAGCGACGTCCTGAACATGCACCGTTGGTTCGGTAGTATGAAATGGAAGGAGTGCGTCAAATGGCAACGCAGGGTTGCGGCCATACAGAAGAAAGAACGGGGATTTATGCAAACGTAACGTAGGGGAGCGTTGCGTCCAAGTCATGGTGGTCATCAGAGACGTACATGGACAACATGCCTGTAAGAGTTCGGTTGAAGCGCTCATGAAAACGTTGGTCTTGGGATGGTAGGCAGTAGGAAGGTTACATTCGGTAGAGTAGCTACGGTAGATTTCGTCGATAACTTTTGCGAGGAAGCAGCGTCCACAATCCGTTAGAAGCTGGCACGGCGTCATTCAGTAGAAAGAAAGCTGACGTCATTCAGTAGAAAGTATGCGACGTCTGTAGCGCAGCTATTTGGCAAGGCACGAGTTATAGCGTATCTGGTCGCATAGTCAGCTGCGACAGCGATCTATTTGTAGCCCGACACGAATGCCGGGTAAGGTCCGAGCAATTCGAGGCTGACGCAAAAGAATGGTTCCGGGGGAATGTTGATAGGTTGGAGCAGGCCAGCCGTATGGAGAGAAGGACGTTTGCGACGCTGGCAGCGCTCGCAAGCAGCGACATATCGGCGCACAAGTATATACAGGCCAGGCTAAAAGAACAGTTGCCGCACGCAGTGATAGGTATGTGAAAAACTGAGGTGTCCTGCAGTTGGAGGGTTGTGCACATGTTAAAGAATGGTGGCACGCAGGTGTCGGAGAATAACTAACAAAAATTACGGCCCATCAGGCTTTATGTTGCGGCGATACAGAATTTTGTTGCGGAGGACATATTGACGGAGCGAAGGGCCGGAATATCCTGAAGATACTCGCTCAATGACCGTCTTGGTGGTTGCGTCCTGGTGCTGCTTTGTGCCGATGTTGTGCAAATCATATATGGCGAGCACACAAGAATCGTTCTCATAGACAGTGATTTTAGCAGGGTCCACTGGATAACGCGAGAGACAATCGGCATCTTGGTGTAACCTGCAAGACTTATAAAGTACGCCCAAGTTATACTCCTGGAGACGTAGAGCCCAGTGACCTAGGTGTCTAGTTTGGTCCTTGAGCGACGACAACACAGAGCGTGGTGGTCCGTAATATCCGAAAACTACCAGGCATAGAAGTAGGGGCGATATTTCGCTACAGCCCAGACTGACGCAAAACACTCGCGCGCCTTTATCGAATAGTTTCGCCCAGATGTGGAGAGGAGGTGGCTGGCATACGCAATAACACGCGTTCGGCCTCTCTGGTGTTTAGGAAGGACGGCGCTGATGCCATGAGCACTGGCATCTGTGCGAACTTCAGTCGGCGCGGACGGGTCGAAGTGAGCCAGTGTTGGTGGTGAAGTGAGCAGGTCGATCAGCGGGGAAAACGCAGCTGCCTGGTTTTGGCCCAACAACAAGGCTGCGTTCTTTTTCAGAAGCTCAGCTAGTGGTCGTGCAAATGTAGCGAAGTTGTACATAAAACGTCGGAAGTAAGAGCATAAGCCCACACAACAACGGACATCTTTGGTTGAGCAAGGCTGAGGAAAGTTCTTGAGAGCGCTAATCTTGTCAGAGCCCGGTTGGATGCCCACAGCCCACTTACACGATGACCAAAGACCGTGACTTATCGTCGAGCTTCTCGAGTTCAGCTGGAGTCCCGCTCGACGAAAAACGGCTAGAATGGTAGACAAGTGAGTTTTGTAGCTTTTAAATGTGTGGGAAAAATCATTCACATCGTCGAGGTAGCAAAGGCAGATGGACCATTTAAAACCGCGAAGGAGAGAGTCCATCATGTGCTCGAATGTTGCTGGAGCGTTGCACAGCCCAAAAGACGTAATCTCGCGGTGGTAAAGGCCGTCCGGTGTGACGAAGGCAGTTCTTTCTCGGTCTAAGTTGTCGACAGAAGTTTGCTAATAGCCCGAACGAAGTGAGAAGTTTGAGAAGGCAGTCATGGGCGTCGTCGGTTCGTGGCAGCGGATATACGTCTTAGCGGGTTATATGGTTCTAGACACGGTAGACAACGCAAAATCGCCCCGCCGCGGTGGTCTAGTGGCTAAGGTACTCGGCTGCTGACCCGCATGGCACGGGTTCGAATCCCGGCTGCGGCGGCTGCATTTCCGATGGAGGCGGAAATGTTGTAGGCCCGTGTGCTCAGATTTGGGTGCACGTTAAAGAACCCCAGGTGGTCAAAATTTCTGGAGCCCTTCACTACGGCGTCTCTCATAATCATGAAGTGGTTTTGGAACGTTAAACCCCACATATCAATCAATCAATCATCAATCAACGCAAAATCGCCAACTGCCAACCTTCGTTTTGACTAAAACAACAGGTAATGCGCATGGACTTGAAGAGGCGTGTATGACTGATTTGGAGAGCATATTCTCGACTTCTTATAGAACCTAGCGTTCAGACTGGGAAACACAATATGGTCACCATCTAAGAGGTTTAGCATCGCTGGTATGTATTTGATGACGCACGATGGATGTTTGAGCTGAAGGGTGGACATTGATGTGAAAAATATCTCAGTGGGTGATCACATCACTGTGGAGTTGCGCAGCCGGACAGGGCAGAAGATCAAGGTCAATCATTGCCGTGATTTCCTCTGTAGGTGCGGTTGCCTGGCTGGCTACGATAGGGGATGATCAGTCTTCAGGGTCTAATGCCACGATGTGACATGCATCAAGTGGGGAAACATGGGCTAACGAAATGCCTTGCGGGAGAACATTGGTCGAATTACTAAAGTTGAGGAGCGGAAGCTGAACGTAGTTGTCCACGCAAGTCCCGATGGTATGCGGCACAGCAACACTTAAGGCCAATAGCACATCCACTAATGGAGACACTATGTAGTCACCGTCAGGAAGAGCTGGTGATATCGTTAAGGCCACACACGTGGTGGCTTGTGGTAACAGCTGAAAATAATCAAAAGTGCACAAGCAGTGTTACGGTGAGCATGGCTCAGCCCCAAGTCGAGACAGTCCAAGTTGGAGAACGCCGGTTCCACAGTCTATGAGAGCGGCGTTAGCGCACGAGAAATCTAATCCAAGAATCGGGTCATTGGGGCCCTGCTCAAACACTGCCAATAGTTGAGATGTGGGCTGATCGGCGATTGTGATGCGTGCTGTGCATATTCCTGTGATGGCCAGACTTCTTTCGTCGGTGACACGAATAATGCCAGGAGGAGCCCGTGTGAGCACTTTCTTCAGGCGGCGATGAAGTCGTGCACTCATCACAGAAATATGCGCCCCGGTGGCAATAGGCGCAGAAACAGTCAGACCGTAAACGTCGACGTCGATCAAATTTCGTCGTGCCGGCAGTATAAGGAGAGGGTTTGAGGTCGGTATCGAGGATGCAGCTTCACCTCCAAGAGCTGCACCGCTTAGTGTCCCAGATGAGGAATGAGCGGGGACGTCGGGCATCCTCGTAGGGGAGAAGTGGATGACGGGCGACGTCCCGGCGACGAACGAGATTGGTGATGTCGAGGCGACGGTGAGTGGGTGTGCTGCGTACCAGGGGCATCGAAGGCGTAGGAATAGAAAGGTGTAAGGCGGCGGTAGTTGTCGGGGATCGGCACAGAAGGCTGGCAAAGGGGGTAGCTGTCGGCGCGGCAAAGAGGGCCATACTGGGTTCGGGACGAAGACCAATGGTTGTGGTAATACCGTGCGACGGGACCCATGCGGCGGCAGTTGAATCAGATTGGCTGATCATCCGCAGTTCGCCTTTTGGTTGGATTTTGAGAGCGGGTATAAGACCGTTCCTGCGGCAATGACCTGGATTGAAGCGGCGACCTTGAACAGAAGCCAATTGTTCAAGACTGAGCAACACTGCTGGCAACTAAGCCCAAGTTTCTGAGTAATTCCCGCACAATCGAATGTACCAAGCAAACCTGAGGTACTTGTGAATCGACGTGGCCGTTGGTGGGAAGAACAGGTGTAATAGCTTCAATTTCCCACCGCACGATTCACGTAATCCCAGACGTTGGTGAAGACTGCTGACGAGAGGCCAGTCCATCTTCGCAGGAGGACGTCGCAGCGGTGTTCGGCAGTCGAGTGAATGATCCTGAAATACGCCTGCTTTTGGCCAGTTCAAAACGCTGGCATTTCTGAATAATTTCGTCGACGGTCGCCTAGTTCCGGCACATTAGCAGGTCGAACGCTTCGTCCGCTATCCCGTTGATGACGTGGGCAACCTTATCAGACTCCGACATGTCGTTATCGACTTTAAGACATACAGCCAGCACGTCCTGTATATGCAAGATATACGGCTCTGTGGACGTCTGAGCACGCATAGACAGCGCTTTCTTTAAAGCCGTACTTCAACAAATGGACTTCCCAATTAAGTCGCGAAGCTTCTCTTTGAAGGTGTCCCAACTGCCAATCTCCTTCTCATGGTTCTTATATAAGACTTTGGCCATGCATTTCGGGTAAAATAGCACGTTGGCCAGACACCGGTAGAGCTCACTGGTACGTTCATAGTAGGCTATCCAGTCATTGACATCAACTTCGTCCGTACCGCAGAACGTTCCTTGATGTTGCGGATGCGTCAGCATGGAGGCGTTATCGTCGACGGTACAGGCATTCTTAAGCCCGATGGAGAGGTGGCCGCTGTATGGTACTTCGTCTCCCAGCACGTCCACCAATTTCTTACGGCGAACACACGGAAAATAGAAACGAGTGTATTTCCAATATTTACAGGTAGGTGTGGTACTCCAGAGCTGCCAGCATCTCGCGCGGCGAGTCCGCTTCTTTATCGATTCGTCTACGACCGCGGAGTCCTACCCACTGCCTCATAACAATAATTTATCTAACATTCGCCTCTTTGCTGATGACTGTTACTAATCTCTAATGATGACCCATTGCTAACGTTTCAGATAGAGTTACCCTTCAGCGTTGCCTACTGAACTTAACGAGTGGTGCTGCGAATGGCTAATAGTTTCATATACTAATAAAACTGCACTTGTTTCGTTCCACAGACGTCAGAACTTTGCCACTGCTAACCGCATGATTAATGACTGCACAGTTTCTTCCCTCAGCTGAAATAAGTATCTAGGGGTTAACACTTTACAGAATCTAAACTCGTCTTGTCATGTGAGTAAAGTAGCTAACAATGCTAACAAAGCTTTTTGTTACTTTCGTCGTAACATACATTCTGCCCCTCCTTAAGTCAAGTACCTAGTCTACAAAACTCTAATTTACGAAAAACTAGAATACACATCCGCCATTTGAACCCACCACAAAGTAACCATGTTAATTCATCAAACTAACTTAAAGCTGCGCCGTTAGATTTATCTATTCTGATTACTTATTTCACACTAGAGTTCCTACCCTTAAAAGTAAGGCAGGTTTGCCTAACCTTGACCTACGTCGTAAGAGTTCTAGACTGTCCTTGCACCACAAAATGTTTCATGCGTTCCACTAAAGCAACCCATTCAACCACCTCATCGAACTTCAGCCTGCACATGTGACCACAACGCTGTCTACCTTCCTCCTGTTTGCACCACAGCCAGCCATCATTCCTTTTTCGTGCAGGTATCCAGGAACTGGACCGATCTTCCCTCAAGTGTCATCAAAAATTCCAACACAGATACAGTTAGAAATGCTATAGAGTCTATTAACCCTATATTGTTTGCCCACTCCTTCATTTAAAGCCGTCTGTTAAGGGCCTTTGAAAAATAATAAATAATAAAACAAATAATTTGCTAAACCAGGAAGAACCGAAACCAGAGGTTTTGGTGGGTACGACTGATGGGGAAGATCGACCAAATGCTGTGACGTTTGAGCGGTGTGATTGAGTCGTCTAGTGCAGTCAGTCGATTTTGAAGAATTGAGTTATGACGCAGCTAGAGTACTTTGATGAAGAGGGTCGCCGGGATGACGAGAGGCGCTGAAGTTCATTTCAGTGTTTCTTGAACAGAATTTTCGAAGAACTGTGGAGCTCACTCATGTGCGTACTGTTTGGGGCCGCTAAGTGTAATTTCGTGAGCTGTAATAGAAAGCTGCCGAATGTGGAAGTTTGTGGGATGCCTTTGCTGGGAATACATATTTTGCAACTGCAGTAAACTCTGGCTTTTTCACTTGGTCTTTAATTCGCAACCGGCTATTTATTGCACTAAAAAAACCTACACCCCCACAATGTGGGCACTCGCGGTGCGTTTCCATGAGCCGATAGGTTATCCCTTGTAATCTGCCCGGAGATTCCCTCCCCATGAACGGATTCAGTCACCGTTTTCACTTCAGGTGAGTCAAACGGGCCGCATTCATACAGAAAACTGAGGTCTACACTCTATGAATGAATCGTCATTTTAGGGCAAACTGTTCGCATATTTGGTGTAATAGGTACTACTCATAACAATTCACAATACACCCTGTCATGTGCAGCTACGAAACGTGTTGTTTGCGGCCTACTGTGCCACATTGAAATGCGTCTGAAAGCGTTTCTCCTGAGAGAAGTGATGAGCAGACGCGAGGTGAAGAGTCCGTCCCACCATTTCAGCAGCACAAACCAGGTTATAGCTTGTTTTAGGGGCGAAAAGGGGAAGTTTATTGTACACGTGTACGTACACAAAGGAAACATCGAAAACAAGTAAAGGCAGTGTATACATATTACAAATGAGCACCAAACTCTAATTGATCACTGGGTATCCAAATGTTTCAAGTGAAAGGAAAAATAAAAATAATCAAGTTAATCACATTTTACAGGATAACACTTATGCATGCGTACTAGAGTGGGCGCATGGCTAGTACGGGACAACTGGAAAGCTCACCTGTCCCTCTCTTACTTGAAAGAAACGTTTGTGCCATCGTCGAAGGAAGGCCTCTTTGCCGTGCGTTTCCAGCTGCTGATCTAGGTAATTCCACACAATGAGCCAAATTTTCTGTAGTGCGGGATATTCGCCTCTATGCGGCTTGTGCCGTACTTCTACTAAACAGCGTCGCCGCCAAAGTACGTACAAGGCTATTGTGAAAACCAGTTTTGCAAACAGCTCACGTTCTGTTCCCATGCGCACCGTGCGAAAGCCAAAAAGGCGTTGTACCATGTGCCAGACGCCCCTCGCCACCGAGCACTGAATAGAGCATGTTGGGCCGTCTCTCTTTTGCCACAGTTTGGGCAGTGGTCATTTGGAACAACTCCCCAATGTGCTAACCAGTCACGCGTAGGCAATACCCTCCATCTTCTCAACCAATCAAATTCGCGCACCTGGTTAGGTACGCGATTTAACGCCATCACTTCCATACCATCGCTCCAAATTTGTCGTGCAAGATGCTGTTTCTTCCTCCTTGCTGAGTGTGCTACTTGTCACCATTTGGCTTATTTCTTGCGACGAAACATCTTCCAGACTGCATGAACCTATTGATTCCACGGTTCGTTTTAAGCCACTGGCAGCTCTGTAAAACTTAAGCGGAATTTCTGCTCGTGGTTCGATGCACGGATTGGCCGTGAAAGTACCCTTTAGTGTACTGCTCCAGTACATCATGAGCCTGTACCCGGGTTAGTTGCTGTCATCGAACAGCTTCTGTGTTGTTTTTGCAGCCAGTGCTCTCGTGAACGTTGGTATATCTGGAAGGCTCAAGCCTCCGCGATTTGTGGAAGCTGTAAAAATTTCCTCCGTACGTTTGCTGGTTTTCCACCTAGAGGAAGGTCCCCGCCATAGCGGCGAGGCGTCCTGTAACACGGCGAGGTAGCAGGGCTATGTGTGCTATGTAAAACGCAAAAGCACATGCATATGTCTTGATGACTGTTGCTTTTGCCGTTAGTGACAGGTTAAAATGAGTGGCTGCTGCTATGACATCGGTAGATCTCCTAAGCACGTCATCTTAGGTCTTTTCTGATACATCACCTTCCTCAAAGTAAATGCCTAACAGCTTGAACGTATTCTGAGTCTCCTGGCGGTAGTTCTCTGAAGCCTCCAAAGCGCAATGCCTAACATTTTGTGGCATTTAAAAGAGCACCAGACAGATAGGAATACTCAGCGAAAATATTAAGGAATATTCTATAGCTAGACAAGTTACGAAAAAATATCGAAATAACATCGGTGTATGCGACAGGTTTGAAGGTTTTCTTGCCTGACATCGGGAAACCCACTATGCGCTTGCAGTTTGCTACCTTTCTAATCAAAGGCTCTAGAGACAAAATGAATAATACCGTAGACAACGAACACCCTTGCCTCACACCTTTTTGAATTTCAAAGCTTCTGGTCACTCCATTGTTGAAATCAAGACCGCTTGACAGGACCTGATAAAGTATTTCTACCAGTCGCACATACTGCTCTGGGAGGCAAAACATGCGCAAAATAGCGGAAAAATACCAATGTTCAACTCTATCAAATGCTTTGGCCTGATCAAGAGAAATATATACTCCTGAGATTTAGTTTTGTTTGGAATATGCAAAGAGGTGTCTGATGATTGTAAGGGGTACGAAGACGGATTGTCCTGGTACTGCACATGACTGCAAGGGCCAAAGAATCTCTTCAAAGAAAGGCCGCAGACGCCGTGATAGCAGCGTGGCTGCTAACTTATAGTCTGTGTTTAGAAGGGTAATGGGCCTCCACGATTTAAGATCGGACGGCTCCATACCCTCTTTCAGTAGTAGAATTGCCCTTCTTTCGCTGAAGGACTGCATTTTATGGCCATCACGCAACAAAATATTCACGAAATCTGTGATCGCATCTCCCAAGATATCAAAGAAACGCAGATAAAATCCCATGAGTATACCGTCTGGGCCTGGTGACGTGAACATATTCATTGATTTTAGGGCGTAAAATAATTCTTTATCAGTTTCTCCATATAATACTAAACAGTCTTCCGAGCCTAGTGATGGCAAACCTTCGCAAAAGGCTGAGAGTTTAGCAGTAAACTCGTCGTCCTGTGCGTCATGGTCTGCGGTAATCAGTTTTGCTCAGTAGTCTCGAAAAACTTTTGGAACTTCGTCCGGGTCATTAACAATGGCACCGTCCTCTTTCAATGCCTCATCGATGTAGCGGGGCTGGCATCGACGATCTTGGTTTCTTTGCGCATATGTCAAGTTTTCAATTTCATATGTCGATAAGTGCATTTCTCTTGCGAGCCTTGTAGCCTGGGACCTCTGGTTTAGAAAATATTGATAATTAATTTTTTGTGCTTTAAGGTATTCGAGCATAGCGAACGTAGTTGACCCACCTCTTTCAATAATTTGAATGCATCGGAGAAACTCGTTTATCTTGGCCGTGAGGCGAGTGTGGTGCGCTTTTCCTGCCTGTTGAGCTATGAGGTGCCAGCGAGATTTTAAGTTGCCCCATGTAGTAAGAGTTATGCAACCCACTTCTGCCATTGAGGCCGCCAGATCAGTTTGAAGTACGAAAATGCTTTCGTCATCATGAAGAATAGTTGTGTCTATTCTCCATGGTTTGTGGATTTTCGTTGTTGTGCTCACGTTAAACGGGAAGAGTAGCGCGGCATGATCGCGGAGTTTATGCTGGTTTGGCACAAGCTGGACCACCTCACTTGCTTGTAGGTTCGCTGAAAAGTCTTCAGGCACATTAACTCTATCAATTCGGCTTTGTTGAATGCCAAAAGCGCGGGTTGCGACGAACCCGACTCCATGTAGAGTCAACAACCCATCTGACAGTTTGAGATCTTGAACTAATTGCTGTAGTTTTCTGGCGTAATAATTGTTGGCGCCTTGGCTGGGACCCCTGATGTTTCGTGTAGTATCGAGCACGCAGTTGAAATCTCCGACAAGCACATATAATATCGGCTCGATCAAAAACTTTCTGACACCTTTATAGAACCGGTTCGTTTCTGACCTCGTTACGGGTGCATAAGCGTTGACATATCTGAATCGTTTGCAGTTAAGTACCACATCTACTGTTATGATGCGGCCTTCGGTGTCAACAAGACAGTTAGCACCCCTCCTAAGCGTTGTGTTCATGAAAACAACTCCCGTGCCACGTGCACGCGCATCTGTGAGTGAGAACAAAACCTCTACATGAAGCCTTTCCTGAAACTCATCAACGTCAAGCTTAGTGCGAAAGTTTGTTTCGCACTAAGCGAAACAAACTAAGTTTGTTGGATGCATGGACGAACGCAGGGACGGACGCACAGAAGGCCGTGCGCACGCACGAACAGACGCATGCAAGGTCGGGCGGATGGACGCCACACAGACGCACACATGGACGTACGGAAACAAGAACGAGTGGACGCACGAATGCTTCGCCCCACTCTTCATCAATCACTGCGTTGATATGCTGCCATTTTTTATCTTTATCCAGCGGCCATTTTGGCGTTACCTATAGGGCATCGGCTCTGGGTCATTGCAACAGGGCCGTATATGAGGTAGTTTATAGCTGTATAAAATCATCAAACTGACTATCATGTAAAACTTCAAATCTAAGCCTAATACCTAATTTGTTTAAAGTATTTTATACTCATGGACAACTTTTTGTGGCAATGATTGGAAAGCTATAGAGCCAAAGAAGGCACGTGCCAACGCTGTAGAATATAGTGCCACGAACGCGCCCGTGTTTTCCGCTTGAAAATATAAAAACAACAATATTTTCTACTAGAAGCTGTTTATAAAGAAACACTGCACGCACCGAGAAGACACCAATATTCGTTGTTGATTTCTGAAGAGTCGTTTTGCGTTTCTACGCGTCTGAAAACGTCGTACGTTTTAGACGCGCCTCGCAGTCAAAATGGCGTATTCTTCTTTGGGTGAGTACGCGGCGCCCTGTAGCTATTCTGAGAACTCGCCGAAGGAGCTTGTGTCAAATTTCTCTGATAAAGTGCTCGATAAGCAAGCGTATCAAACTGTGTGAGTGGGATTACACAAACGTGGTCGTCATTCGAAGCGCGAGCAGAACAGGACTACAACGCGGAGAAGTACAGGAGCAGTAGCTCCGCCTACGTAGCCTTCCCTTTATTGCCACAGAGAGTTGTACCCGAGTATAGTGTAGTTTGATGAGGTCTCCCGACACCGCTAAGAAAAAAAAAAGTTGCGGCAAAAATGCGCAATGACGTTCCCTCGTGCCAGGCGAAAACAATAAAGAACAGGCCACGTTGGTCGATGAAACGGAGCCAGATTGTGCAGAGAAGACGCGTTGGCCTGCCTGCACGTCATCGTTCGGGAGGGCAATATTGCAAAGGTGAAGGACTCCGTACACGGAACGTCTTCTGCTTTGGCTTCCAGCGAACGCAGACCCTCCGACAACCACCTGGCCCTTATTGTGCAAGAGCAGCAACGTGGCCCCGGCCGTTATACCCAAGCCGCACACGCGTGAGCACGTCGTCTTCTTGAACAGTTGCTAAAGCCACTTCCAGTGTTTCTTGTACTTTCATGTTTTTGTGTGCTCTTTTTTATTAAATATATGTTCGTGCGTTCACTTTCCCCCTCCACTAGCCAACGTCTCTCACATCACTCATAAAAGACTGCTCCTCATACCTTTATTGCCTAACACTGCAGTCCACGACAGAGACGTCCTCCTTAAATTAATGAACATATAGTGAACTAGAATGTGATAATCTAGTTCACTATAAAAATTTGCACATTCCATGTACAGTGGAAATTGGTGATGTGGGAAGCACGAATGAGGAAGGTGGATTTGTCACTTTAAAATCCACACAACGTTACGAGGTGGAGGTAAATTATGCCCTTCATGACTTCAATTTCATGAGTATCATGTCTAGATGTGTCAGTTTTTTCAACTATTCACATCACGCGATACCAAATTTAGCATATGTCAAGCTCGTGAAACCACCGCGAGCACGTTATGAGCGTGGTATGTTGTCATGTTCTTACGTCAGACGTGTGTCAGGATTATTATTTTTGCACCAGTCATATACATTCGTCACCCATTGACGTCACGTAACACAAAATTCGGTATATGTGGAGCTAGCAAAACGGTCGCGAGTGCATCGTGAAGCGCCCAATATACTCCAATGTAGCGTTGACACGCGCGCACGCTGGGCACAGCGATGCTATGTTCGCAAAACGCGTGCACTCTATAGTTCGACGCCAGCCGTGACGGGAGCAACCAGCGTCCGTCGGCGCGGCCCGACGGCAACCGGCGCGAAATGCGACATGCTGCATTACGTGCCGATGCCCGGCACTACTGCATCTCCCTCTTTTCGTGACGGAGGGACGCCGGACGCGCATGCGTCACGTTAACGCAGTGCCGCACGCGCCAGCGAGTATATGGCAGGACCAGTGCCTAGCGTGGCAACGCCGGCGTGACGCCATCAATTGAACGCCGCCGAGCACGCGCACCGCGTCACGCCGAAATGTATTGGCACCTTGACTGTGGCTTGTAGTCATGTTCCCACATGACACGGATCCAATTTTTATAATGTTTTCCACAGTCCCACACCTTTGTCATCCATTTCGGTCACGTAATACGAGATTTGGCATATGGGAAACTAGCGAAATGGTAGTAAGCGCATCATGAGTGTGGCGTGTAGCCATGTTGTTGCATGACACGCATGTCGTGATTGTCACGTTCGGATGTGTCATTTATCTAAGTCGTCAGTTCGCGTCACGTAATACCAAATTTGGTACCTTTGAAGCTAGTGAAACGGCCACCAGCGTTTTGTGAGCGCATCATGTAGTTATGTTGTTGCAGGACACGCATCTCTTGTTTCTCATGTTTGCACCAGTATCGAACCTTCGGCATCCATTCAAGCCCTGCGATTCGAAATTTGGGATATGTGACGCTAGACAAACGGCCGCGAGCGCATCATGAGCGTGGCTATAGCAGTCATGTCGTTACATGATACGCATGCCATGATTTTTATGTTAGGGTCTGCCACTTGTGTTCACCATGCAATCATTTCATACCATACCAGTTTTGCAACAAGCCATGTTAACAAAACCACCGCAAAAGCTTCAGGACCATGAAAGGTGAATCATGAAATTTATTAAAAACTTGTCATGATTTTCATGTTATGACTAATCAAACATATTTTTGTCTAGATAGATAGATAGATAGATAGATAGATAGATAGATAGATAGATAGATAGATAGATAGATAGATAGATAGATAGATAGATAGATAGATAGATAGATAGATAGATAGATAGATAGATAGATGGATACGCTCAAACTCGCCAAAGTTCGCTACGAAATGTTTCGCATTTATTAAGCACAAGAGGGTTGGAGCAATGCAGTTGAAGAACATAGCTGAAGGCTGCACGGAAGAAGGACAATATAGAGGTGAATGGAGCCAGCGGAAAGCTCGGCTTACAACGTATGCAGCTTTAAGATATGGGTAGAAAAGCAAACAAAAAAGTTGCGCGAGTAGAGAGCGCAGGCACACGAGTTAGAATGCAAGACACCGGAGTTGGAATGCAAGGTTCTAAGTGCTCAACGCGAAGGCGTTCAAACTGCTATTTAAAAACTGGGCTGAAAAATTGGGGCTTGTTCCACTGAAACAGTTTGTTCATAGGCTGGGCAGTGAAATTTGGAACACGAATTGCCTACTGACAATGTCCACGTGAGGAGTTTGACGTTACACAGAAATTCTGCAGCTTAAAGCGGACGGCTGGCATCAAACACATTGTGCAGTGCGAGCCCCCAAGGAAGCATAATCGGTTCACCCAAGTCGGTATTTATAGTCAGCTCATTGAAAAGAACAAGGACCTTCAGTGTCCAGAGATGCTCATGAACGAGGACAGCGCGTTTCATGATACCTTTTGTTTTCTAGATAGAATGTACTGAATGTTCAGTTTATGAGAACAGTGACAACTCCAGCCTGACAGGTGAGCTTCAAGCTGTCACAGGCAGTACTACGTTCTCAGCCTGGAATCACAACACTCAAGGTTTTAATTTAGTGCCAATGGCTTCTACCTTCGAGCACACAACCGCCTTGAAAATAAAGAAGAGTGCCAACATTTCTTTATGCTGCCTTAACAGCCAGCTTGATTGAAGAGCTTTCCAGAAGTTGAAGTGTTATGAAGACGACCGTTGCATAAGAAGCCACCTTATAGCTTTCATAGTAATTTTCAACAATAAATTACGTTGTTCGGAGCACAAAGTGTGACAGCCTCGTGGTGGAGAACAATGTGAAATAAATAAAAATTCGAAAAGCAAAAAAAATGCATGAAGACATCACCGCTTTCGCGACGTGATAACAGCAGAAATAACCACAAAAGTGATTAACACTGTAGGCGCCTCTCAATAAAAGTGATACTTCAGATTCGCTTCACATGGTATGACAACTCTCACCCAAAGTATGTGAGGTTCAGGATAAGTAAGTCCCCTATGTGACATTTCTCTAGAGAGCTATGCAATCTGACAAGATGAATTATTGCTAGGATAATTTGCACGTTCGAATTCTGTTTTCTCAATGGTAGTTGCGCAGCTAGGGCATTTTCTTTGTTATGTAGTGTGGAGTGAGACATCATGTTCTGTTAACCGTTCCTTCAGCAAACGTATCTTGGCTACACAATGCAGGTTATGTAAAACAGAAAGTAAGTGCTTGAAACAACATGCCGTCGTAATGTGACCTCAGAAAATATGCTTTGCAGAATAGCGTCTGTGTCACTTTCGATGTTAGCATTTCTTGCACAGGTGGTTGTACACATGCTGAGGTAACCTGACTCACAGTATTTTGGTAGCGAGACCGAACAAGGTTGTCAACAGTAGTTTACAACATTCAGCTGACATTAGTGTTGCAATGTTCTCTTTGTGTCGATGTGTGTCAGTGCCCCTACCTATATACTCACGCTTATTTCATGGCGGAAAAAGATACAAAGAAGGGCGCAGTGCATGGCCTTGCACCACACATGAGTCCAGAAACGCTTCTTGCCAACATGCGCAGAAGAACGCAAGGCATTGAGATCCCCCAAGCGCGAATACTCGGTGAAACAAAGACAGCGGTCAAAGACATGAAGAGAGACGTGCCATGATACAAACTCAAGAGTACAGTGCACCTCTGCAATGCATGCGTACAAACAGGCCTCAGGACGGACCTTTGGTCTCAACCACGTTCCTCGGTGTACAACCATTGCGGCACTAGGAAGCGAGAGGCGGAACAGGAATGTCAGCCCATTTGCACCCCCTGTGGGGAAGATGGGTCCTCCTATCGAAACGCCATCCAGCCTGTTTGAGACACTTCTACTGTTCACACTGAATATCCCACAGGATATATGTTTGCGACATATCCAGCCTTCCCAAGAATCGTCAGCCAGGCTTATTGGCAATTTTTGAGTATGCAATGAACCTCAAAGAGCGAAAACAAAAATTCATACTCCCAGGCGACTTCAATTCTCCTCGTACCAAATGAGGATAAAGACAACATACGCCCAATGAAAGAAACCTGGTAAAACTTACAAAAAAAAATGACCTGGAACTAGCAACTCTTCCGTTGACACCCACCAGTCTAAAAAACAATGGCTGCGGGCCCGCCTGCCTGACCTTACGTTCACAATAAACATAACGCAAGGACAATGAAGAGATCTAGAAGATCAGTGCAGTGATCACTGTCTTATTAGCTTTTCAATAAGCACCGGCCAGCTCAAACACCTTTCAAAGCAAGCGAATACCACAAACTGTATAGGGCACAGAAAATATACAATGTCCGCAACACCGCCCACCACAGCCGAAGGCTGGCTGAAAGAAATGAAGGACGCTCACGCAGTCACAACAAAAACATACCCACCACCGCGAAATGTTCTGCAGTCGACCCACATTTATTGCACCTATGGGAGGCTAGGCGCAGCTTAACGCAGCGTTTAAAAGCCCGGAGGCTAACAGAAAACTGAAGACGAGAACAAAAGCTTTAACAGAACAGGCCAAAGAAGTATTCGAAGCAGCAACAAGCTAAGAACTAGATTCATTTTAGCGATTTGTTGAGGGGGCGTCTTTTGACTGCCCCCTCACGTCCCATGTTGTCGGCGTAGAAGCTGAAGTGGATGTCAAGGATCTGACCCAGCTTTTCGAGCACATGAAGAAGTGCTACGCTAAGTAGAACAGGTGAGAGAACTGCTCACTGGGGCGTACCAGGCGCACCAAACGTGATGGCTGGCAGGCTGTAATCGCCAAACTTAATTGTTGCTGCGCGATGACTGAGTAAGTCTCGAACGGAGTTTGACGCCTTTGCGCCGACTCCAAGGGTTATTAGGTTCTCTAGGATAGCTAAGTGCGCAACGTTATCAAATGCTTTTATTGGATATACTCCTAAGGTAGCTCTGGTATCATAAGCTTGAGAGTCAGGAATGTGGTGTTTCAGTTGCAGGAAAACGTCCTGCGTGGAAAACTCAGGGCGAACTCCAAACATGCATGTTGGCAAGAGATTACTGCCTTCTAGGTACTGGCAGAGCCTGGTTTCAAGTACATGGTCCATGAGTTTGCCAACAGACGAAGTGAGGGGTATGGGCCTGAGGTTAGACGTAAGGAGAGCTTTCCCAGGTTAGGGTATAACGACAACCTTGGCCTCTTTTCCTTGTGGTCGGAGGATGCCCCTTAGCCAGCATTCAATAAGGTATTCAGTAAGGGCGGCAATCGATTGTTTGTCGAGATTACGGAGTGATTTGTTGTGAATACCGTTCAGACCGGGGGCTGACAAAGTGCTTAGTTTGTGTAGTTGGCTTGAACCTTGGCTACTGTAATGGGTTGGTAGAGGAGCTCATTAGAAGGACTTGTATAGTCGGGATGCAATACGGTGGGGTATCCTGGCAAGTGCTGTTTTCGAAGTTCGCGGAGGAGTTCTGGTGGACTTTTATCGGAAGTATGTAGGAGATTGGTGAGGTTGTGTCGTTGGTTAGTCTATGACTGATTGGGATCAATTAAGTGTCTGAACAAATTCCAAGTCTGAGGCATATTCACATTGCCATTTAATTTGTTTCAAAGCAATTCCCAGTTCTCTCATGAAATTGTGGCTGCATGGGTATCTATCTCTTTGCTTAGGCGGGCTGGTTGACATTAAAGAATTTGGTTCCAACGCTGACTTTTCCAGCGTCGTTGTAGGCTTGCTTTAGCGTCCCAATAATGTAGAAGACAAGAGTCAACTGCGTCACTTGGGCAGTCATCTCGTACTGGACGAGTTGTGGATCAGACATTACTCCAAAGTTGTTTTGACCAATCTGTGATGTCCGTGATGAAGGCGTGGGTGCGCGTAGCCCTATAAGTGCGGGACGATTCCCAGTTGATGAGAGTGGAACCTCAAAGAATCCTGTGGGGTGGTAGCATATTTAAGAGAATTTTGATAATATAATGGTCACTGTCGAAATTCTCGTGTGTCTTGCACCACGTGGCATGAGGGAGGTGATGTGCGAACGTGAGGTGCGGTATAGTGTCTTTGCAGACACTATTCCCCATGCGTGTCCGAAAGGCAAAATCTGGAAGCAGGGAGAGACCGGCTTGCTGCACTGCTAAGCGAACCTGACGTCCTTATGGTGTGCTGCGCGGGTAAGCCCAGGCTGTATGTGGGGCGTTAAAATCTCCCAAGACGAGTAGGGGGAATTTATTGGCTATGCGTTTCGCTATCGTAAAGGGGTGTTGGAAATTGCCTTGTAAGCACTTAGGGCTGCAGTACACATTCAGAATGAGGAGGCTGTTAGCTCTAGCATGTTGCGGCACAAGCTCAATTAGGAGGTGGCCAATGTCTTGAACTGCTAAACAGTGGGCGATGGTGGTAATTGAGTGATTAATTAGAAACGCCATCCAAGATAGTTCAGCGGATATGGGTGTAAAAGAAGTATAGCTGGCTGAGGTTAGTGGATTGGAGGGTACTTGCAGGGCAATAATATCGGGTCCCGCAGCGCAAGATAGCAGTTGGTGCGCAAAATGACAATTCTGGCCAAAGTCTCGGCAGTTCCGCTGCCAGAGTGTCAGATTACGGTTCGGAGCTGCGATCATGAGAATGAATGTACAAAGGACTATACCATGAATCGCAATAAGCATATTAGACGACTCATTATGAATAGACCATGTGATCATATGGTGTTCAGCTCATGAGGGCGCATGACTTAGCTCGAGAACTTACAAACCGATTGCAAAGCCCCAGCCCATGCCTAGATAGTACGCTTACGGCGCAAGACAACCTAGAAAACCTAGAATGTCCCAACCTACAACACAGACGATGCGCAAGAAAAGGTTTAGCCCCACAGCATTCGCAGTTGGGATCCGCAGAGGCTCGCACATAAAGAATTCAAACACACTCTTATCTCCACTTAGAGAGGGCCTACCATATGATCCTCCAACTATATGGTAGCGCTTGTTCATGGTGTGGTACACAGCCATTACTGTCCCATGTGACGTGGTAATGCGCAGCAGGACCACATGAGGCACACTCGCCTAGGTTACGAGCTTCCTTTAGGGAGCCGTGGGAAACCCTTCTTGCTGAGGCAGGGCTTCAGGTTCAAAGAGGCCTCTTGGGGCAGGCATAGCGTGTAGCGAGAGTCACTTGCGCCTAGTTGCTTGTAGGGGCGAAGCTTCTTATAGCGGCACCCGTTCGTCCCTCGTAGCCTTTGTAGTGTGTAACAAGTACAACATTTTGATCTCAAAGGTGGTGATGTACGAGATTTCTTCTGTGCGTTGTTGAACAATAAAAAATAGTGCTCAATGCAAATGTGAATGGCTGCTAATAGGGAATGAGAGACAGGAGCATTCGACTTTTAGTTAAAGCGCGCTGTGATCCCCATTAGCAGCCATAGGCATGTGCATTGAGCACTATCTGACAAGAAAGGGTTGCTACGTTATACTCGCTGAATGTGACCTCCTTAATTTTAGAAATGTTTAGCGAGCATTCTGCCGCAATGTCATGAATACAGTGAACGAGTGCATAGCATGAACTTCAGGTGGGTAAAGATGGGAAGTAGACCCGAAGTGCAATAGTTAGAAAGTGTATGTGTGCCACTTCTCGTTTAGTCCTTGGAATGTCTGCTGGATGGCGGTGTTTCTATACAGAAAATATATGATGAAAAGACGCGAGATGGTGGTATTTGGAGTGTTGAATAGATGGACGAACGGACACACAGACAGATGCATGGATGGACACATGAACGGATGCATGGACGAACGCAGAGACAGGCGCGTGAACAGACGCACGAACGGACGCACGCATGTACGGGTGGACGCACGCATGGACGGTCAAACAGACGGACGCATGGACGGACGGAGGCAAGAACGAATGCACAGACGAATGCTTCGCCTCACTCTCCATCATTCACTCTGTGGATATGCAGCCAAATTTTCTCCTTGTATTCCTTCTCCTGAATAACCAATAGATGTTTTCAACAACCACCACCCCGTGTGGCAGCGAATGGAGCGTTTGAACAATCTCGTATCCAAATGCGTCCCGTCTTGGCACTGTGACTGCTTCCTCCTTGACGTTGAAGTGTTCCTCAAAACACTTCTCGAACTGGGGGCTTATGCCAGTAGGCCCCACCAACACTGCTAAGAAGACAACGAAGAGGCCGCAAAACTGCGCAAACACGCGCATATATCTTCAGCATCACCTCACCGCTTATTCCTTCATGACACGCGCAAATGAATAAAAAACAGGACACGTTGGCCGAACAGACGGAGCAAGAAGCTGGAGAGAAGACGCGTTGGCCTGGCAGGACGTTGTCGTAGAGGAGGGCAGCACTATTGGTGGTACCTCGTCGGACGTCAACGCCCGAAGACCTCCGTACACGGCACGTCATCTGCTGCGGCGCCAAGCGAACGCAGACCCTCCCTAGGCCCTTCTCGCCCAAGGACAGCAACGCGGTCACGACCATTATGTCGAGCACCAACCGCGTGAGCGTGTCGTCTCTTTGAACAGTTTCTAAAACGCTTCCCGTGTTCCTTGTTTTTTCGGCTTGCTTTTGAAATGCGAATGATTTTTTAGCGAACTTCGGCGGCTTTGAGCGTATCTATCTATTTATCTATCTATCTATCTATCTATCTATCTATCTATCTATCTATCTATCTATCTATCTATCTATCTATCTATCTATCTATCTATGTATCTATCTATCTATCTATCTATCTATCTATCTATCTATCTATCTATCTATCTGTCTGTCTATCTATCTATCTATCTATCTTTATATCTATCTATCTATCTATCTATCTATCTATCTATCTATCTATCTAGCCGCCGACGAGTTTTCCCATCCTTGGCCGTTCCGTTCATGGTATCAGAACCAAATGAGGTATAACGTGACATGACTGTATGAGGGGCATAACTTATTAGTCATAACATGACTATCATGATATGCATTTTATGAAAGTCATGATTTATGTTGGACGGTCTTGCTGCTCATGCGGTGGTTTTGTTCACATAACATGTTGCGAAATTACCATTGTATGGCATGACTGCATGGCGAACACCAGTGACAGACGCTAGCGTAGAAATCATGACGTGCATGTCATGTGAGTCATGAGCCATAACTACACGCAATGCTCATGGTACGCTCACAGTCGTTTCGCTAGCTTCATAAATACCCGATTTGTTGTTATGGGACCTGAATGCTTGACGAAGGTATGTGACTGGTACACTCTAAATAAAAAAACCATTTGGGAGTTTTTGGCTTGTCCTCTAGATCCCTCCTATCTGTAAATGTGTTTACGCTCTCGAAATGGGAGTAACAAAAACATCCATGTGGTAGGGAATACAAAGAGTGTAGATTGAGTGAAAACATTACTCCCTTTGTGGCTCAGTAAAAACGAGCCCGGAGCTTTATGGTTCTCACTAGGGAGTATTTTTTGGCGTAATTGGGGCAATAATTTTCTCCCTTCTGGGCGTTTTAAAGAGGCAGAACAGGAGTAATTTATTCACAGGACCAAGCTGTTTTCTGTTATTTTTATTCTATTTGATGGTAAAAAGGTGGAATCTGGGGCGTTTTAGCTCGCCTCACTTGGGAGTGCTTCTGGTATTGAATGGGAGTAACCACTGCAGCCACTACTCCCTCTGAGCAAGCATTCTTGCAAAACTGCAGGCTGCATTCTAAAAAAATCAGATGCCTACGAAAGCTTATCTACAGTCCAAACACCGAAGTAAAATACGGGTCGTTTCAGAAATCCTGTTTATGCACTAAGAAAGCACACAGACGGAAGACTTACAGAATATTTATTATGCAGGTTAAATTACACACAAACTACAACTCTTGTGGTCGTTTCCCAGGAGTGAGCATAGTTATTGACCACAGGATTTGTACAGAACGAGCACATTAATTACCACCACATAAAGCACCGGAATTACAAACACTACAAACACAACTTTTTCACATATTTGTGCATACAGTTGAAAAGCAAAAAATTAAATGAAATACAAACATTCAAACCCACCTTGTCAATCATATTAGAGGATCTGACTAGAAATCTGCTAAGCTTCTAATGAAAGATCACCTAATTTATTAAAAAGTACATTTCTGCAGCTCTGGCACTGTAGATGACTATTCCCAATAACATATAATTAGAACCTAATTATAATGTGCCAAGAGATCCACCAACGGCACTTAGTTGAAATAAGTGCTACAGCAGTGACTAAAGTTCCCTTAGAGATTTCAGGAGATTTTTCCCGTGGCACACATAAAATATAGAATAAATGGGCAATCCTCAAATGCATTAGATGGATTCACCTATATTTTTCTTCAAGAAAATGAAAAACCTGAAGACACTATTGGATCAGCTTTCAAGTTACAGCAAGGCCATTTTCACCTGACTATCCCAAATCAGCTTCAAATCGCAACTGTGCAAGAGAGGTTGAAGAGTGTACTACAATATATTTGTTGCTTCAGTACTATTACGACCCCATTGATCTAGCTCAAAAAAGAGATTTCTGTATATATAAAGAATTGCATATCCCATAGAACTATACTGCATTAAAAGTACTAAGAAAACATATACCACTGGAAAACTGGACAGAACAAGCAGAAAGCTTTTTCTGTCTCACTTTCCGATGTATGCTCTGCTAATGCCTTCAAATGAATGCAATAAAAATCGTCTAATTTCTACATTTTAAGCATATTGCATTTAAAATGGCAATGCGGCAAACCAGCACACACACACACACACACAGCAAATAAAAATTGCAGCATTACAATAACAGAACTAACACAACACATTATAAATCCTCACTGTCGTCAGCTAGTATACTTGCACGCAATTGGGTCACGCCCTTTCAAATCATTCAGTGTTTCTCCGACAACCACTAATATAGCTGAAATAATTTCCACGTGTTTCTAGTAGCTCGAAACTTGTCCTTCTCGTTTATTTGATTGCCTAAAAGCTTCGTGCATATTTAAAAAGTATAGTTTTTCACCCACTGAGCTAAATGGCGTTAAAAACAATTTTTTCTTAAAAGATGTTTTGGAATGCACTCAATATATTATTATTTATAGCAAGATAATAAATTGATGCAACTGCAAAAGTAATAATTTATATTTGTATATAATTTTTAGGGCTTTTCACACTAGCAAAATGCATGCATTTGTTGAAGCATATTTTTTCCAGGATATTAGCTAGCTTAAAGAGCACACATATAGTATGTGCAATCAGCCTCTTTGACATGCTACAAATTAAAAGTAATTTAGGTGCTCAAGGTGTACCTGTTCATCTGAAACAAATATACAAGTTTCACCTTTTTTTCTCGAAAACTCTGTATACAGCCGTAAAAAATTACTTTGGTGTTGGACTGAAAATGTACACAATAGCTCATTTGAAAGTCTTATATATGAGCCAAACATTGATGCAGTTTTAAAGGTTGCTATTTTTTAACTTCAGAAAGTTTTTTTTTGAAATTGAGTACTTCTTACAGCTTTTTACCTATGCAACTCAAGCAGCATGATGCGTTCACAAAGGCAATCCTCAACTCAAGCCGACTGGCCTAGGATGCGTAAGACAAACTTCGTGCTATCTACAAGAAAATGGATTTATCATCTGTATTCTAACTCAAGCCGACTGGCCTAGGATGCAGATGGCGAAATTCATGTTATATACAAGGAAATGGATTTATCATCTGTATTCTATTGCTAACAAAAATGCATAACAGTGAATGTGGTCAATGTGGTGACTTCAGATGAACCATCCAGCATAAGAGAATTACAGTCATAAATGCTAATTTCCTATGAACCTCTGCAAATTCAGAAGGCGCGTTTTACACACTTAATAAAAAAAGTTAATTCATGTTCAGTACGCAAGTACAATTGACGAAATACACTGATGAACGCAGTTTTAATACAAATTCATTGTTTTCCAGCTTTCAGGAGGCTATCTTGCTCTTTGAGACCCAAACCTTGTGATAGGACTACACACAAATGAAGAGCTTCATATTTAGAACTTGGAGGAAAGTCTATAGTCTTGTCTCGCTTGCATTGTGGTTAATGTAGTGTTATTGTGTATTGTATACTTTTTTAACAACCTGATAGCTCACCTTGGAGTCACCCTTATGAGAGGAAAGAGATGCTCGACCACCCCCTCCTCCCCTTGTTGTCCAGATATTTTTCAGTTTCAGTTATTCATAAGCATATACACTTGTACAGCTACAAATGCGCACACGAATGCACTATAGGTGTAGCTAACACTTTTTTCTTCACACAACCCCACACACAAAATATTTTTTATTATGCTACCTGTCACCACACTCTAGCTACATTACCTGTAGTGTACCTGTGTTGGCAGTAGAACACAAATGATAACTCCATTTCTTTTACGGTTGCTTTATAGATGGTACCACGATTGCCGTCTACATGTTTATCAGTGGCCTTGATCTGAAGATTGCCTTTGCAAGTGCATCATGCCGCAGAGTTAAGTTGGTCAAAAGCTGTAAAAAAACTAAATTTAAAAAGTATTTTAGTTAAGAAAATACTCTCCAGTAACTGCACGTATTTTCAGCTAATACATAATGCTTTCAAGTGAGATATCATGAATATTTTTGCCCAAGCTCCAAGGTGACAAGATTCTGAATACAAAGCTTCTGCCCCTCAAAAAAAGATAAAATCATAATTTTTTTCTCAGATGACCTGCTATACTTTCAAAACCTGAGTTATTTTGATTCTTTAGCATGTCAAACAGGCCAGCTGCACATAATCTATCTGTGCCCTTTGAGCTTGCCATGTTTCCTGAAAAAAACGAATTTGGCAACTATTAAGTTTTGCTGGTGTAGTTAGCCATTGGAGAATATATATACATAAATTACCCGTTATTTTCACAGTTACATTGCTTCATTACCTTGTGACAAATACCATTTTATCAAGTGAAATAAAAAAATTTTGCGAAAAAAAAATGTTTTTTGGCGCCTTCTAGCTTAGTCGGCACAGAACTAAAGACTTACAGCAGGCACGAAAACTTTTGGCAACTAGAATAAACAACCAGGACGAGTTCTTCGAGAAATGTGAAAACTTTTCGGCCATACTTGTGATGATCTGAAAATCGCTGGTTGACTTGGCATGTCAAGACCCAGTTATAACGTGCTAACTCCCCACCAGGTGCAGTGAATTCAAATTATCTGTAAGCTCTATACTGTGCCTACAATATTTATTTCAAAAAGAAAAGTCACGAGGAAGCCAATCAAAGCTCTTGCAATGTTCACTTCACAGCTGAATGCCTTTTAATCATGCAATACTATCTTGAGCCCAGGGCACATCCACAATAATACAGTGACGGAGGAAACATTGTGCAGTATAGCTCGAAAAATGTTTCACCGAGTTTTAATGCTAGTGCTCACCCCTATATGCATGAGCTGTGCTCAAAATTTTCTTTGCTTACTTTATTTTCACACACTTTGATGGGCTACCTTATACACAAATCCTGCTGAGTTGTCACAGCTTTCTTACAATTGCTGCACGCATGAAAAAGCAGTGACAATGACGCATGATGACAACAGCTTGGTGTAAATGAAAAGAAACATCAGTAGACAACTGACAAATAATGCATACGTTACCACAAAAGGGAACAGCCATAGGTCAAGTGATAGTTGGCTGAGTCTAAAACTCATTTCTGAAAGGTGCCAGAGTTCAGCATCAATTATATTTTGTTGCAGCGATTCAGTTGTATGCAAGCTAGTAATAAGTGAATGTGACTTTGAAAAATACAATAAATATATATGAATTATGGCTCTAACGCACACAGAAGAGGCAGCATTCATCTGCAAGTGCTTATTGCACTGCTTAGGCTGCTATAATGAGCTCACACGTTTATAAAGACATTATTAAATGCAGCACCAACCAAGTACAGCTTTCAACATGTGTTAATCGTACAGGCGTAATCAAAAGTGTGAAGACCACAGGGTTGCGTAGCAGGATGGATCGACGTGCCATCTATGCACACTGTCTGCTGCAGTGTGTATGCCTGTGCAGTCGTAATCAGGTGGCCTTGCACAGCACTTTGTTTGACGGAGTTACGGCGCTCATAGCCGGAACGACAACCGAATGTTGCTTTCCGTTGCTCCATCGAATTGATGCCGCTTTTTCATGCAGCAGCTTAGGTAGTGCCTATTGAAGTGCTGGGCGCATAGTTTTTTCTTTTCACCAGTTAGCCTAACTAAGCATAGCTAGCACCATATAACCAAATCAAGCCAAGTATTGAAGAAATAAATTTCTTCAGCCCAGCTTGCCCTTGTCACATTAACCCAAGTTTAACATGTCTTCTTACACCAAACTTTAGCAAAAACTACTCAAGCATAGTGTAGCATAATAACCCCATTGAAAAAACGTCCACCATAGGAATGGTAGATTTCACCATCCACCATTTTGGGGGATTATGGCAGTGGATATGGTGGCACATGGTGTATGGTTGCGTATGGTGGATTGCGCGCTCCAGTCGTCAATGCTGGAGCGCGAAACAGCGTCACAACCACCGGGACGTGCTGCCGCTAAAGAAATAATAAAAATAATTCTGTAAAAAAGAATGCATCAAACACGCGTAAAAAAAGCTGCGCCAGCGTGGGATCGAACTAGGCTCCTTCGTATTATCAACTGAGTACACTAACCACTGCGCCACGCCGAAAGTTGGTGAGGGTGTTAAAGAAGTAGTCAACTCACATAGTCATTGTTTTACTCTAGTTCTGTTTTTCGTTTATTCGGTAGGGACCGGATCTGCAACTGCTACTAAAATTTGCACATTTGATTAACACGAACAACTGCTGCCTGTAACGATTGCCACTGCGATAATCGCAACAGCCCTATGTTTTTGTTACAATTTAGAGCCGCAAAGGAAAAAAAACAACTGAGTGGACTGTGGAGCAGGTAGAGTTTGTCGGTGTTTACTGCCAAGTTTATTATCAGTTTCTCGCTCCTTCCAAAGGGCTATATAGGTTCAGGCTTTAGGAAGCTTCTACGTTCAATTGATAGATGCACCCACACAATTGATTGTGATGTTTTTCGCGCAACGCGCACCGCAGTCGTGCCAACGCACCGCTGTTGCTCTGTCGCTAGGAACAGCTACATAACGGCTAGTCCAAAACGAATGCAGTGCGCCAGAAGCATTGTGCTATCATATTAGCTCAGTAAGCAAACGAATTGACGTGTCTACGTTCTCGCATCATCATCATCATCATCATCATCATCAACCGGGCTACGTTCACTGCAGGACAAAGGCCTCTCCCATGTTCTGCCAGTTAACCCGGTGCTCTGCTTGCTGCTGCCAATTTATACCCGCAAACTTCTTAATCTCATCTGCCCACCTAACCTTCTGTCTCTCCCTAACCCACTTGCCTTCTCTGGAAATCCAGTTAGTTACCCTTAACGACCAGCGGCTATCCCATCTACGCGCTACATGCCCGGCCCATGTCCATTTCTTGCTCTTGATTTCAGCTATGATATCCTTAAACCCCATTTGTTCCCTAATCCACTCTGCTCTCTTCTTGTCTCTTAAGGTTACACCTACCATTTTTCTTTCCATTGCTCGCTTCATCGTCCTCATTTTAAGCTGAACCCTCTTTGTAAGTCTTCAGGTTTCTGCTCCGTAGCTAAGTACTGGCAAGATACAGCTGTTATATACCTTCCTCTTGAGGGATAGTGGCAATCTACCTGTCATAAATTGAGAGTGCTTGCCAAATGTGCTCCACCCCATTCTTATTCTTCTAGTTACTTCAATCTCGTGGTTCAGGTCCGCGGTTAATACCTCCCCTAAGTAGACATAGTCTTTCTCAACTTGAAGTGCACTATTACCTATATCGAAGCGCTGCTCTTTCCCGAGGTTATTGTACGCCACTTTCATTTTCTGCGGATTCATTTTAACACCCACCTTTCTGCTCTCCTTGTCTAACTCCGTAATCATGAGTTGCAGTTCGTCCCCTGAGTTACTCAGCAATGCAATGTCATCGGAAAGCGCAGGTTACTAAGGTACTCTCCATTAGCTCTTATCCCTAACTCTTCCCATTCTAGGCTTCTGAAAACCTCCTGTCAGCACGTGGTAACCAGCGTTGGGGAGATTGTTTCCCTCTGCTTTACACCCTCCTTGATTGGTATTCTGTTGCTTTCGTTATGAAGCATTGTGGTAGCAGTTGATCCCCAGTATATTTCTTTCAGGATGTTTATATATACTTCATCGACGCCCTGATTCCGCAGTGTCTGCATGACGGCTGATATTTCTACTGAATCAAACGCCTTCTCTTAATTTATGAAGGCTATGAATATTGGCTGGTTATATTCTAAGCATTTATCTATTACCTGATTGATAGTATAAATGTGGTTGATTGTTGAGTAGCCTGTTCGAAATCCTGCTTGTTCTTTTGGTTGATTGAATTGTAATGTTTTCCTTACTCTGTTAGCAATTACCTTTGTAAATAGCTTCTATACTACAGAGAGCAAGCTAATCGGCCTGTAATTCTTCAAGTCCAGGTCATCTCCTTCCTTATGTATTAAGATGATGTTTGCGTTCTTCCAAGACTCTGGTACTCTTCCCGTCAGGAGACACCTGGTAAACAGGGTGGCTAGCTTTTCCAACACAATCTGTCCTCCATCTTTTAGCAGATCTGCTGTTACCTGATCCTCACCAGCAGCTTTGCCTCTTTGCATGCTCTCCTAAGCTTTTCTCACTTCTTCTATTATTACTGGTGGGGTGTCATCTGGGTTACTTCTAGTTCTTATAGTATTAAAGCCCTGGTTGTTCGGCTTCTGTACAGATCCCTGTAAAACTCCTCCGCTATTTTACCTATCCTATCCATATTGGTAGTTATTCTGCCTTCTTTGTCCCTTAGTGCATACATCCAAATTTTGCCTATCCCAAGTTTCCTCTTCATCACTTTGACGCTTCCTCCGTTTTTCAGGGCGTGTTCAATTCTCTCCATGTTATACCTTCTTACATCGGATATCTTACGCCTATTAATCAACTTCGAAAGCTCTGTCAGTTCTATGTTGTCTGTTGTACTTGAGACTTTCATGATTTGACGCTTCTTAATGAGATTCCTCCTATCCTGGGAAAACTTGCCAGTGTCCTGTCTAACTACCCTGCCCCCAACTTCCACTGCACGCTTTGTAATTATACTCATCAGATTATCATTCATTGTATCTATGCTAAGGTTGGTTTTTTCACTAAGAGCCGAGTACCTGTTCTGAAGCGAGATTCTGAATTCCTGTACTTTCCCTCTCAGTGCTAGCTCATTGATTGGCTTCTTGCGTATCAGTTTCTGTCATTCCTTTCTGAAGTCTCGGCGAATTCGAGACTGTACCATTCTATTGTCACTACATCGTACCTTTCCAACCACTTCAACATCCTGCATGATTCCTGGGTGTGCACTCATTATAAAGTCTATTTTGTTCTTATTTTCGCCATTAAGGCTCCTCCGTGTCCACTTGCGGTTTCCTTGTTTTCGGTAGAAAATATTCAAGTCTGTAAATTATTGCGTTCTGCGAATTCTTCTGGTAGCTCTCCTCTGGCGTTTCTAGTACCGAAGCCACAATCTCCAGCTGTCTGATCTCCAGCCTGCTTCTTACCTATCTTTGCTATAAGGCCTCCCATCAGTATTGTATTCTGTGTTTTTACCTTACTCATTGCCGATTATACGTCTTCATAGAAGCTTTCAACTGAAGCGTCATCATGGATGGATGTAGGCGCATAAACCTGTACCACCTTCTTCTTGTATCTCTTACTCAGTTTAAATACGACACCTACCACCCTTTCATTAATGCTACAGTATTCCTCGATATTGCCAGCTATGTTTTTGTGAATTAGGAGCCTCACTTCCAGTTCTCTTCTGTCAGCCAAGCCCCGATAGCAAAGGACGTGCCCATTCTTGGGCACCGTATAGGCCTCATCTGTCCTCCAAACCTCACTGAGCCCTATTATATCCCATTTAACACCCTCTAGCTCCTCAGATAGTACACCTAGACTTCTCTCACTGGATAAGGTTCTAGCGTTAAATGTTGCGAAGTTCTGGTTCCAATGACAGCCTGTCCGGATCCAGAAATTCTTAGCACCCTCTGCTGCGTCGCAGATCTGACCGCCGCCGTGGTCAGTTGCTTCGCAGCTGCTGGGGACTGAGGGCCGTGAGTTATTTGACGTATGCATGTGATAGGTAGTGGCCAGATACTGCACCAGGGTGGCCAATCCTTCTCTGGTGAGGGAGTGCGTTTCGGGCCGTGGTTACCAGTGAAGCCGCACACCAGGCCTCGTAATGCAGTTCCATCACCACGCGGATTTTTTTATACGGTTGGGAACTGCGCGGCACCGGCATTTGAACCACAGACCTTTTGCATGCGAGGCGGATGGTCTAACCACTACGCCATCGCTTCTACATCACTGTTCTCGCATAAGGGCCAGCAAAGCGCCGGCGAGTGCGACCGGTGGCTGTCGGTGAGGCGAGGCGTATCTTTGATGGAAGTGCTGCAAGCGTGTCGAATCGATGTTTGTCGCTTCTTGCGCGGACACCGTACACAATAAAAAGGCTTCATTTAGGGTTAATGATGCAGCAGCTGTGCTGTATTGTCATTTTTAATTGTCGAAATCATGTATTCTGAAGCCCGGAAGCGCCGATAACACTTGTACGGGCTCGGTCTAATCTTTGGTAGAAATTAAGGTGGTAGAACAGAAGAGTAAAAGTCAAATTCGCTGAGGCTCATCTCGACGCATGTCAAAAGAGAAAGTTCATGCATATTCGCATGCACATTGTTAACCTAGAGGTACGGCTCAAACAATAGTGTGTGCAAGAATTGCCAGAGTTGCGTTTCTAGCGTGGCGACATCGAGGGACCACTGTTCTGCTGTAACATTGAAAGGGGCGATCGCGAACTCGAGCCCATTTTTTTTGTCGACAACTGCTCGCCGATTGAAAACATTTATTGTCACGTTCACAGTAAGAACTCTAGTCTTCTAAACATTATAACAAAGAAAGAAATCGCGGATGTCAAACTGATGTAAGTACGTGCGCGAAATGTAAACATATTCCCGGCCACATCATCTATACCCCACAAAAAGTTAAGCGTTGTTGACACCACAGAAATAAAAAAACGTACTAGAGAGCATAATAAGCAGCGTTGGTTTCTTTTGACCGTAAAAATATATCTCTGCGCATTCAAGAATGAAACACTACAAATAAGTGATTTCACATACTGTCATGTGCTTTTTATCATGCCACCGTCTTCCACCAAGCTTCGATCATGCCATCGTCATTCACCTTGCTCACCAAGCCTTCCACCAAACACGTTTTTCCTTGCCACCATGAGCCGGCATTTTCCACCGTCGCCACCACCACCACCATCTGCCACCATTTGTTTCCACTCTAACCGTCATCAGCCGGCATTTTCAACCGTCACCTCCTTGACTCGCCACCACCACCACCATCTGCCAACATTTTTCCCACTTTCGCCGCCATCAACCATTATGTCCTCTACAGTTTCCACCATATCCACTAATATTTCCACAATATCCACTATTCTTTCGACCATAACCATAAACAATTTGAGCATCCCCCAATCCAGGATTTTCAATAGGGATAACCTGTAAATGCCAAGTATAAGCAGATTAAATTAAGCTAATTTTAATTGGGCAATGTCGCTTGCTGCTTTCATGTTCATTCATGAAACGCTTATATGAGATGAGGTGAGTCATGTTAAGTATATCCAAATATACTTAGGCATAATTGATAATGGTATCACTTCATTTAACCGAACATAATTAGCCCCAATAAGGCAAACTCAATCGTGGTCGAATCATCCAAGTCGAGTTCCCCATAAGCCAGAGAAAACAAGCTCAGGAAGAGGCTGACTACTCCTAACTGATTGGATACTTAACAAGCCTATTTAGATCTCACATGTGTTGACTGTTGACACAAATGGTTCACATGTGTTGAGGAAACACAGATGAAGCGACGTCTCAACATTTCGGCTGCTATGCTCCTACAACGCATTTTTCAAATCGTAGCTTTGGATGAGCCTCTCTTACTACATTCCTTTTAGACAGAAAACAAGAAAACTAAACTAGAACTTGCGAAAAACATACTGCTCATGGTTCATTTCTATCCAATGAATATTATTAAAGGCACGCATTCTAAGTGATCGTGCGCTGTAGCAACTCAAATGAGTTTGCTCTGCATGGAAGAACTTTCTGGCCGCATGCTACACGTCGTGGCTCGAAGCACCGAGCGTTAACAGCACCAAATAAAAGCAAACCAAAGCAATGCGAGGTTTTTGATGATCTCAAGGGGCGTTACGACCACCCAACGGTGGCCTTGGCAACAGAACTGCACAATTGCATCACACACTCTTTGCATGTATGGCCCTTTCTAATTTTCCTTCTCCTCGATTGATGCTATTAAAAGTATGGGCTTGCAGCAGACATGCATTCACGCATGAGAAATAGCTGCCTAGCCAGAGTTTTTGGCACGGCAGGGGGGGGGGCACCCCTTATAAAATGGCTATTTTCTGCTCTATATTCCAACAAACAAACATTCGAGAGGGAGGGGGGGGCACAGGCATGGTGTGTGCCACTTTCTGGCTACGCCCCTGTTGAGAAGTGAAACGAAAACACCAGACGGGCAGGAAAACCATGTCCGCACGCGTCGGAAATCATCACATTTGTTATGGACCCGGGGAATGACGCAGCAGCCACTGCTTTCGGGAAATAATTCGAGTTTGCCTGCTTTCTGAGCGCTATGTTCCGTACCGAATTCCAGTTTTCACGCAAAGTACTCTAACCCCCGAACGCTGAGATATTACTTGACTCGTGCGTGACTCGTTCTTGACTCAAGACAGTCTTGCCGGTCACCATAAATATTTCTCGAACTTGCGGACGACTTGAAGGCGACTTGGCTCGGTCGAAGTCGGGACAAGTTTCAAGTCAGCTGCGGGGCTAGCTTGAAAGCGACTTCACTCGTTATTCCAACATGGTCACCTCCCGAATGGACTTCGCGGGGCGGGTGTCCAATTTTGAGATCGTTTGCCTCGCCATACGCGTAGATTTTCTGAGGCACAGTGCCTGCCGAAGATTCTTGGACCCGCTTTACGTGATCGAGGAAGTCCGATGGAGTTGTACGACGATGAACAACTCCACGCTCGATAAACATTCACGAAGAACGCCGTGCGGCAGCTGCTGGGTATGTTGCTGCTCCGTGAAAGTTGGGACAACCGAGGACAGCCTGTGCCTCTAGTGTTACAGCTACTGATGGCGCTCGAGTTTTACTGTGCTGGCACACTCCAAACAGTCACCAGGAATCTCATCCGCATTCCATAGTGGACAGTTTGCCGTGCAGTAGGAAAAGTTACGCTACTCATCGCAAAGCACCTGTGCGCAATGCTGGGGCACTTTCCGCAGCCGGCAGCACTTTCTATAGTTATGCGTGCCTTTAAGGAGTGGCTGAGTTCTCTGGTGTCACAGGCTGTGTTGACTATACAAACGTGCTTATTAATAGCTTCGGTGGGAACGACGCCGAAGTGTTCCGTAAGCGCAATGGCCATTTCTGTTTTTTTTAAACACGACAACAATTTCCACCTCTTTCGGTACAATATTGACTAGGCGCTGTGTCTGTGTGGCTCGTCTATCGTTTGGCCCGTCTAGAGCGCTGTTTTTCGTTCAGAAAGGCATCGCTTGTAGCACAACGCTACGTAGAACTGTACAAATATAAAAAGAGGTGCCCCTATTACGGGTTTTTTTATCGGCTTCACCATCACGCAGCGATACACTGCTGCACCCCGCGACACAGAATACTGCTGAGGGCAATGTCCTGACCTCCGCTTTTCTCTTGTTTACCAAGCTCAACAAAAGAATACGAATCACATTTGTACCCACAACTTGTTTTTAGGGGCGAAGCTCCTTATAGTGGCACCCGTTCTTCCGCGTCCCGTCGTAGTATGTAACCAGTCTAACGCTTTGACCTGCAAACATTTTGACCTCCAAGGTGGTGCTGGTGAGAGATTCCTTCTGTGCGTTGTTGAACAAAAAATAGTGCTCAATGTACATGCCAATAGCTGATAATGGGGTATGAGAGACAGGAGCATTCGGCTTTTAGTTCACGTACACGCTGCGATCCCCATTAGCAGCCATTGCATGTACATTGAGCACTATTTGAAAGGAAAGGGTTGCTACGTTATACCCGCTGGGTGTAACCACCTTAGTTTTAGAAAGGTTTAGTGAGCGTTGAGCCGCAGTGACAAGAATACAATGAACTAGTATATACCATGAATGAACTCGAGGTAGTTAAAGGTGGGAAGTAGGTACGAAGTGCAAGCCGTAAGAAAGTAAAAGCCGAATTCTCCTGTCTCTCATTTCCCATGCAGCCATTGGCATGTACATTGAGCTCTATCTGCCAGGAAAAGGTTGCTACGTTATACTCGCTGGGCGTAACCTCCTTGGTTTTAGAGAGGTTTAGCGAGTGTTGGGCCGCAGTGCCATGAATACAGTTAACTAGTATATACTAAAATAGAGGTGTTGTACGTTGAGATAGGTTAAGGCGCAGCTTGGCAAAATGTGCTTTATCAGGCAGGTCTGGCTAATGGCAAGCGGCATGCGCGAGCTACTACTACAGCCACCAATCCTCCTCGTCTTCTTCATTACCAGCAGAGCGTCCGTTATTCAGATTCATTACAATTACTCCCCGCGAAATAAGGAGCCATCCTGGCGACCTATGGACAAGTAAACACGGGAGGGACGTAGCAGGGCTTAAATCTCTAGACGTGGACAATTTGCTGGCCATGACGACGTTGGTCAGAAGGTGGTTCCAGAGGCTCAATGAGGTAATTCACTGGTGACGTTTTTTGTAGCACACGATATGGGCCGTGATACTTGGGGACCAGCTTGGTAGAAAGACCAGGTGTAGCAGAAGGGACATGCAGCCAGACGAGTGAACCTGGATCGTAGGAAGTAGTGTTATTTGATGCGCCATGGTGGTGCTTTTGGCGTCCTTGGTCTTGGATTGTGAATGATCTTGCCAGTTGGCGGCATTCTTCAGCGTATGTAGCGGCTTGAGACAAAGTCGTGGACTCTGAGGAGTCAGGTTTTTACGAAAGAATGGTGTCCATAGTGCAAGAAGGCTCGCGTCCGTAAAGGAGGAAAAAAGGAAAGAACCCAGTAGTGCTTTTAATCGCGGTATTATAAGCGAGCGTGATAAACGGGAGCACTTGGTCCCAATTGGAGTGGTCTGATGAGATATACATAGACAGCATGTCACCAAGGGTGCGGTTGAAGCGCTCTGTCATTCCATTGGTCTGGGAATGATAGGCGCTTGTAGTGCGGTGAACGACGTGGCACTCGCGTAGCAATGCTGTGATGACGTCTGACAAGAATACGCGACCACTATCGCTCAGTCCCTCCCGAGGTGCTCCATGACGTAATACGACGTTGTGAAGAACGAAAGCCGCAACGTCTTTTTCTGTAGACGAGGGAAGGAATGAAGTTTCGGCATACCGCGTGAGATGGTCGACGGCAACTATGATCCAGCGGTTACCGTCAGCAGTGTTGGGAATGGGACCATAGATATCGATGCCGACGCGGTCGAACGGTCAGGATGGGCATGGTAAAAGTAGCAAGGTACCGCTGGCGTAACAAGGGGGAGTTTTTTGTCTCTGGCACGTCGAGCAGGCCCGCACGTATTGTCATATAAAACGGTACATGTCACGCCAGTAATATTGGAGACGTATGCGAGAATAAGTCTTCAGGAAACCTGCGTGGCCACATTGGGGCTCATCATGAAACGCGGAACAAATTTCGAATCGCAGATGACGTGGAATCATGAGTAGCCACTGACGTCCACCGGGTGCGTAGTTGCGTCGGTACAGCACGTCGTCGCGAGTGGCGAAGTGCTCGACTTGCCTACGCAACGTGCGAGAAGGGAGGGGGGGAAGCCGTCCGCCCAGCCTGCATGTCTAGAATCGAAGCAACCGAAGGATCCTTGCGTTGCTCAGATGGCATGTCGGCGATGGTGACGGCAGTGGCATCACAAATTAGACTTTCGCAGCAGTTCGGGTCAGGGGGTAGAGGCAAACGGGATAGGGCGTCTGCGCCCAAATGTTTCCGGCGGGAGCGATAGACCACGCGAATATTATATTCTTGGAGGCGTAATGCCCATCGTGCTAGGCGACCGCTTGGTTCCTTCAGTGACGACAACCAGCAGAGGGCGTGGTGGTCAGTCACGACGTCAAAAGGGCGCCCGTACATGTAAGGTTGAAATTTCTCTATCGCCCAAATAATGGCGAGGCATTCCTTTTCAGTGACAGTATAGTTGGTTTCGGCTTTGCTAAGAGTTCGGCTTGCGTAGGCAACCACGTACTCTTAGAAGCCATCTTTCTTTTGTGCAAGAATAGCGCCTAGCCCGACACCACTAGCGTCGGTGTGGATCTCTGTGGGTGCCGATGGGTCGTAGTGTCGCAGAATAGGCGGCGACGTGAGGAGGCGGCGCAGTTCATTGAAAGAATCGTCACAGGTGGCAGACCAGGCTGAAAGGTCTCTAGAGCCGGCGAGGAGCTTTGTCAAAGGAGCGATGTTCGTCGCAAAATTGTGGACGAAGTGCCGGAAGTAAGAACAAAGGCCTATGAAGCTTCGGAGCTCTTTCATTGGGAAACGCTGAAACGGCTGTAAGTTTGGCAGGGTCAGGAAGAATGCCGTCTTTTGAAACTACGTGGCCAAGGATCATAAGCTTTCGAGCGGCGAATTGGCACTTCTACAGATTCAGTTGCAGCCCCGCGGCAGAAATACACGCGAGGACTTTCTCGAGGCGGGTTAAATGGGTTGCGAAATTAGTTGAAAAGACGACAATTTCGTCTAAATAACAAAGGCAAACGTTCCATTTGAGGCCTCGAAGGATAGAGTCCATCATCCGCTCGAAAGTAGCTGGCGAGTTGCAGAGGCTGAAGGGCATGACTGTGAATTCGTAAAGCCCGTAGGGGGTGACAAAAGCAGTTTTTGCGCGATCGGCCTCTGCCATGGGTACCTGCCTGATCCTGAGCGCAGATCTAAAGAAGAGAAAAATTCGGCTCCCTGTAGGCAGCCCAAGGCATCGTCAATGCGTGGCAGCAGATAGACATCCTTGCGCGTGATTAGTTTGAGACGCCGGTAGTCCACGCAAAACCTAGTGGATCCGTCCTTCTTCTTCACCAACACAACTGGAGAGGCCCAGGGACTGCTTGACGGTTCGATTCTGCCACGTGTCAGCATGTCGTCAACCTGTTCATTGATGGCGCGGCGTTCGGTAGTTGACACACGATATGGACGCTGCCATAATGGCGTCTCTTGACCGGTATCTATACGGTGAACAACAGATGACGCTCGACCTAAGGAAGGCTGATTGTGGTCAAACGAGGCTCGAAAACGCTGTAGGAGCTTGATCAGCTGTTCCTGCTGCCCAGGCGTGAGGTTACAATCAATAGATTTGCGGAACACATCCATAGGTTCATTAGCGTCAGTGGTGTGTGTAATGAAACAAGTCGGTAAAAATGGCTGGTCTGGATAGATAGGGCCTTCGAAAATACTATTCAAGGTCTCGAGGCTTCCCAGACACTCGCCGCGTAGCAGCATGTACGAACAAGCAGAATCATTGCACGCATAAAGTACCGCCGAACCATTGAAAAAGTTGATGACGGCAAACGGGAGGACGATGGTTCGGTGTTGCACGCTAGCTATAGTTGGTTGGAACAGGAGCGTCGAGTTAGTGGCAGCAGGGGAAAACACAGGCACTAGGACGGCGGACAACGGCGCGATGTGGACGTCAGCTGTGGCAAACACTTTAGAGGGACTGTGGTGGTCAATATCAAGGCACAAATTTGTCAACGTGAGTTCAGCACAAGCGCAGTCGACGAGGGCCTGATGGGTAGAAAGGAAATCCCATCCTAGTATGACGTCGTAAGATGAACGTGGGAGAACAACAAAGTTGACGGCGTACCAAACATCTTGAATAAGAACGCGTGCTGTGCACTGAGCTGTCGGCGCGATGAAATGGGAGGTGGCTGTACGCAGAGCAAGATTCGTAAGCGGCATCGTAACTTTTCTCAAATCGCGACACAGTTTTTCACTAATTACAGAAAGACTAACAGACAGACAGAAAACAGAAAGATAGAGATACAAAAAATTTGGCACCGAATGTCTCTAAGAAAGACTTTCGGCTTCAAAAGTCGCATTCGATCTACCCCCCCCCCCTCCCTCCAGGGCGCGCGCAATAAAACACGCATGCTAAACGCAGTCGACCAAAAACGTCACCGGGAAAGCCGGGGTCAGTGATGCGCACGATTTACCATGAGCAAAAAGAAGAGTGTACTATTCGCTTACCATCTGCTGCGCTTGCTAAGGGCTAAGATAAGCGCGCGGGCACTCGCAGCTGTTACTATGGGAGAGGTAGCGAGAGCCGAGGAATAACACCTACCGCTGCGTCGACGCCATCGATCGCCTGCAATAGCCCGACTAAGAAATGCATTCGCATTCAAAATTTGGCAAAAGCAGGCGCTGAAATCTTCGCGAAGCACATCAAAAGCTGTAGGAAACAGCCCGCGTCCCCTCTTCGAGTGGCGGGAGATGTTTTTCATACCCATCCCTTAGCGCCTTAGGCTCACCTCGCTCCACCTCACTGACGTACTGTGTGAGTAAGATGGCTGAGCGTGTCATGCTCAAACGAGTCATGAAATTTGTGCAAGAGAGATAAATACTACCGCTCAGCCAGATTGGCTTTCGTAATTCTATGTTACCAAAGGACGTGATGTTGTTGCTTCTTGACAAACTCACCAGAAAGACTAATCCTTGCTTTGCGCTCAACCTCGGAAAAGCAATGAACCCCGTAAAGCACTCAAATATTAGCTTCTATTAGGAAAACTTGACTAGTCACATGCGTCTGTAACTATGTTAGCTCATTTATTTGAGACAGGAAAGCCATCCTGCAACTAGGCTCATTGTGCTGAGGGGAATTACGCTTAGGGCCTAGAGGCTCATCTCAAGGGGCTGTAATTTATCTGCTATTATTCAACCTATCCATGCACGTACTTTCGCGGCAACTCTCACAAATGAACGGCATTGGGGATGCCTTGTACGCTAATGACGTTACAATCAAGTGCTCAGGGAACAACGATGGCCGCATTGAAGAAAGAATGAAAGATGCAGTTAAGTTCATAAAAGCGCTTATATTGCCGCGTGGTCTCTCCGCATCGGCAGCATGGCATACAAGGCCCATAAAGTAGTTCGCACACTTATGAACCTGTAATGGCAAATAGCTCGCCCATCCCAGTGGTAGGGGAAGTAAGTATTTAGGGCTTGAATATAAAAGCCAATGGCACTAACAAAGCCAGCGTAACACGCATTCCGAAAAACTACGAAGCAATTTCAAAAGTCATCAATATACTGTCAAGCAAAATTGGTGGACTCTCTTTGAAGAACCTCTTAACTTGTTTGCACGAATTTCTTGAGAGAAACATCAGCTACGTTGACACACGCCACCTGCGGCAGAAACGGAAGAACCGCCTAGACGTAATCGTTCATCGTGCGTTAAACATCTGTTCATTTACAAGGCACCACCAGCATAGTATAGCTCAATGTGCAAAGAATACATGACCTTTAACAAAATTTGAGCCACTGAATTTACCCGAACTTCTAGGGCTGTCTAGCCCTACGACTGGTCGATGGTTACTGGCACACTTCGGGCTCAAGTCTCCCGTTACCTAACAAGAATAGTGCTAGCTCCCAGAGTAGTTGCGTGCTAAACTCACCCTACCCGGGATACCCCAAAACTTGCACTCAACACATAATGTGGTTGGGGGCGGGGGCTGCCGGTATGGGTGCGAGCCCCACTCAGTACTACAGCCGCTATAGAGGATGACGCGGCTTTCGTAGATGAAGCACGGTACAGGCGCTCGGATCGCTTTGTATGAGTAGTCACCACACCTCAAGACGACCATTTGATGTCACCGATTTTTGAACACGAGACTGAAGACCGTACTAAAGAGGGTGCGGTAGCATTGGCTTTTGGTGCCACCAAGAGCACAGTGTGATCAGCTTAGTCCGTCACGACCAGTTCGGTATTCCAAGAAGTCGCTCGAATTCTCTCTGCTGCCACTTCCACAGACAAACAGCACAACCCCTTGTTCCCGGCATACGTTGGCCGACAAGTACATGGAATGAGCCGTAATGCCAACAACATGACCCACTCCTAAGCGTGAGGTATGCGTGTTCTACATCGGGAAGAGCCACGCAGAGGCTGAGGACGCACACTGGCACTACTGGTATCACCGTCTATTCTTTTATGAAATTACCCAACATACTGAGTTAGAATGACAAAAGTTTCCCCTTCACTGTCAAACTCTCAACAGAGGTCAATCTATCAACACCGTCATCATCATCATCATCTCCAGCCTGCCTGCACCCTCCGCCGGACATTGGCCTTTTCCTTGTTCCACCGGTCGACTCGGTCCTTGGCTTGCTGCTGCTTTTTACAAGCAGACTTCGTAATCTCATCTGCTCTTGTATCTTTCTGTCTCAACTTCACTCGCTTGCCTTCTTTCCGAGTCGAGTCTCTGATCCTCAGTGACAAGCGATGATCTTACCTTCAGACTATATGCCCCGTGCTTCGCCATTTCTTTTTTTTTATTTGGGCAGTGATGTTCTTCAACAGACCTAAAAAATAGCAAGAGGGGAGGGGAAGCGGTCTGTGGTTCTGTATTTGATCAAAACAACACGGCACCGTAAGTGTGCGTGTTTTTTGTTTATAAACGATTTAGCCTACGTGTTGTGCTGTATGCATCAGCACATATGAACTCACGGAAACGTTTTTTTTGTGAGTCGTACTGCGGGCCCAATTAGGTCTGCGTACTGCGTAAGCTAGCTGATGTTTTCGATACAGTAGGGCGATGTCTATACATCAAAATATTTTGACGAAAAACGTTCCACAACCATATTCAAGCTCACGACAACCCCCCCCCCCCCAAAAAAAACAAGGTTCCCGACGCCCACGCCCTCCGCCACGCTTTACCAACCATTCACTGCAATGTTGTAGGTAATTCGTGTGGTCGTTGCGATACAGGATGCGTGCATCGGTGCGTGTGTCAGATTACAGCAAATGCGTGTATTGTACGATTCAATCGCCGTAACTCAACTGATAACCCCCAGTTCCCACACGTCAAGCGTTTGCGTGCCATGAACTGGTACAGTGCTGTAAATGCGAGAAAACCAAATCGGTCGTGATGACAGCATAGCAGTACACACGATACGATACGACTTGCGTCCAATATCCGCGAAATCCAAAGCGTTTGGCGTGGCATCGCCAGCATGATCCGACGAAATGAACGCCGGCACGTTCCGGGTTACGTCGAAGTGCGTCGCGTACGGCAGTGGCATCCGCGGTTGCTTCATCGCACAGATCTGCACAATTTTCATCTGGGAAAGTACCACATCGTATGTCTCACAGGCGTCAAATTCGATAAATATTTGTTAGAAAAATAGTCTACCCTGCGCAACTTCAATCAACAATTATGCATATCAACTAGTTGTGCATGATTCAACGACAAAATTATATTTCTCATGCGCCCGGCATATTACTCTATCTAAATTGAAAAATCGACGCGAGTGGTGAGACCAGAAGAGTGCCAAAAACAAGCGGACGCAGAAATTACCTGATACCTGTACAATAATATGCCAACAATGTTGACGCTTTAGCCGATGCCGGCAATAACGTCTGAACGACAGGCCAATAATGCCAGCATAATTGCATGGCTCCGCCCATATTGGCTGCTGCTTGTAGAACTCTGTTTAGTGTGGTTGTTCTAATACGCTGGCACGGGCAACATTGGCGGAAAGTTCTGAATTCTGGTCCAACATCACCGCTCCATGAAACTGGCAATGCCATTATTGGCGGAATGTTGTCGATGCTGGCAGAACATCGCTGTTATATTCAGCAGGCTCCGCCATTAATGGCTGCACGTTGCCCACCTGGGCCATTCTTGGGCCATGAACTGCCAATCTATCCCCAACATTGCGCCAACGTTCTGTGCTGCCTGGGTTGTTGTCGGCGCGTTCGTTTCTGCGCTGCTTTCCGAGCTATCATTCTGGAATAGCTTGTTGTGTGTGCACACGCTGACACGTCGCATGCCGCGCACTCGCCTTCGGAATAACAGCTTGTCGTCCACGTTGTCACTTTGGCTTTCGCAGGTTCAAGAGCTTTTACGGTCTTTCACATCATAACAGAAAAACTTCGTGGCCGGCAAGGCGCTACTTTTTCATAGTCATCGACATCATTGACGTCGTCATGAGTCGTGATGTGTAGAGGGTACCTTGCACGTGATATGCCTAGAAAGAAAATTTGCTTGCTTGCTTGCTTGTTCCTTTCTTTTGTGGCTCTCAACCACTAAGGGGGATTGGCCAAGAAGCCGGTGGTTGATTCAAGTCAATACCTATAGATTTTCTAGATTAGGGGTATATGATTACTGTGTTTTGACTGTGAAATTAATTTGGCGCAATGTCAGAAAAAAAAAGAAAAACAAGAGGGGGGAGAAATAATAGAATTTGTTGAATCTCTGAGGTGGAATCTTTATATGAAATTCTTCTGAAAGTTGAATCATTGCAGTGTATCAGTTAAATCATAAGTGGTAGTGTGGCTAGTAAAATTCAAGAGCTGATCGCTGACTCAGCATGGTAATCTTCTTGTGTTATATATGAATTCGCAGAGAGCCCCGCAGATGTTCCTGTCGCTTTGTCCTAATGAAGTGGCCCCAAAAGACAAAATAATCGGAGTAATAAGTGATGTTCATAATTTTCTGAATAAAATTTTGAAGCAGTTTTTTCTTTGATTTTTGAATCGGTGACATGTGATAAGAAAATGGTCGATATGTTCACGTTCATTACAGCTTGAGCAGAAAGGAGATGGCACCAGTCCAGACCTGTTTAAGTAGAAATTAAGAGGTGTTACACGGCAACGTAATTTTGTTACCAAGACTTCCAATTTATGCGTGGGACACCATTTATTATTCCATGTGAAGTGCAGGTGCGAGAAATCTGAATTCGGTATCATGATTTTTGATGAGTCTTCAAGAAGGGAAAGTTTTCTAAACCTCGCTGCTGTTACATAAGCTGTAGGAGGCATGATTGGCACAATCGGACATCTTTTAAGCACGTAATCTTCATCGCCCTTATCAGGGCGTGCACTTGGCACCGTACTTGCGCTGAGCCGTGATGCCAGCGTCATTGTGATTTGATACGTCGCATGCGCTAACGCGCTCATTCCTAATTGTGGTGGCGTACTGGGGGTACCTTCACGTTCTGTGCAGGAGAATAAAAAGCCTTGTTCCAGGCGCTTTGCTCATAAAAGTGCAACATGAAAAAATATCTAGAACTGAACGGGCGTCGTACCTGAATGTTTTGCGTCGAGGCTCAGTAATCTTGGAGATAGCCATGCCCGTGGCCAAAACTCGATATGAAACACCTATGCAAGCGTTATTCCAAAAAGCAAGCGCATTAACGAAGCTAATACAGTGTGGTAGAGGAATAAAGTCCTGGCGTCCCAGAATATGAATTCTGTTAGCACGCATCCCAGAGTGTTGAATCTTAATGTGTGGCTCACTGAACGAGTCCATATTATAAAAATAAATCAGCTATAACAGGCTCTAGAAATCGGGCTGTTATAGCTCTCGCTTTGACTGAGTTTACTACGCATTCCGTGAAGTCTTGGCATTTGTTTTTCAATTCATAGTGTGCCTTCCATGAAGAGCAAGCTCATCAGCCTGTAATTATTCAAGCTCTTCTCATCTACTTTCTCAAGTGTTAATATGATATCATCCGTGTCAGGTACTACGCTGCTCATCCCTCAGAGAACTACTTGACACTACATTACCCAGCTCACAGTGGGCGTAAGGACACCACTCTGTCCCTCTCGCTGTACAAGCGTTATCGTCTGCCGGGCAGGTAGTCCCGAGAATTTCAATTTTATCAGCTTCCATGGCGGCGATCAAACCTGATGAGTGTGCAAAATCATTTTTAGAAAAAAAATCGTTTTAACAAGACTCTGCTGGCACGGCCGCTCGTCGCCATCACTGCGCCCTTCAGTAGTCTCAGTGGCCACAACGGGACTTTCAGCAGCTAACAAACTTAATTCACTCGTGAAAATGGTTTTCGCCTCATCAATACTCCCAATCTGCCCTGTTCTCGACGGCTCGATGCATTGGGGCTTTTTGCATCTTCTCTGCATTACATCTCATGCCTCCATTTCGCACCGTTTCCTCTCAATTTTTCGCGCAATAGCTGCACATTACCAAGGGCTGACTGCACCGACTTGTTCAGGCCAGCGCCATTCACAGAATTGAGAATTATAGAGGCAGAGCTCCGATCCGACTGTCTCATACACAGTCTCAGGCGTTCTTTCTCCCTCTGAATTCTAAGTCTAGGTTTGTCTCTCTCCTGTTCCAGCCGAAATTTTAGACGTTGTGTATACCTAATCCGTTCTGCATCATGCTCCTCTTCAAGTTCTTGTTATTCTCTTTCGGCTAAATTATACAGCTCCTTGGCTACAAAACCAAAGGTCTGGCCCTGTTGAATGAGCCTTTCCAACTTCGTGTCATCTGTTGCTACAAACAGTTGTTAACCAACAAAGCAATATCAGAGCGGCTATATATTTGCCGTTTAGAGTTACGTCACTCTCTTAGACATCACAACGCGGTCGACCAGTCCTGTCGTGGACGTGAGATAATGTCACACACTTCGGGGGAGGCCCCACCGATCTAACATCGACGTGCGGCAGACTCGCAGGCTTCCACTTTTCACTTTGGCCTGCGATGCCCGAAAGGCCTTCAAGTGGCACATCTGAAATTTATTTGCAGGTCAGTTGATCCGTGTGGGGTTGCGCGTGGGGTGATGCATGGGCCTTATAGACGCACTTATAGAGCAGACGCCGACAATTACCTGAACAAAAACATTTATTTAAATCAAAGGCAATGGCAAGGAGAGTATGAAAAGTACAGAGGAGGAAAAATTAATACCCGATCGAAAAGAAACAGATACAAACAAGCAATGCTTTAAAAGAACACTACCACTGGTTCAGACAAAACACACATACGTGGAATAATAATAAAGTAACAACATTATGGAAATCAAAGATAGATATAAAAAAACAAGTATGGAGCAACTGATCATGCGGGCGCTTCTGAATATCTAAGTGCGACGTAGTGCAAACAACAACAACTATTTAAAAGCTGGTGATATCAAATTGACACTTTCAAAAAAGTCACAATAAAAACTTTCATACAGACCAGGCCAGCTGTTTGTGTACGTAGGAGAGTTGACGGGTGCCGCTGAAGGTATCGCCAGCTTAGTAGACGGCGAGGGTGCCAGGCATTGCAGCCGTCTCAATGCGTTGCGTGGGTCACTCCGTACTCGCCGCCTACGCAAGCCTGGCGACACTGAAGACCAGGCTTCTTGCTGGATGCACGTGAAATAGCGATTTAAAAGCAGTCATAAACCTTTCGGGACGTCCCGCCTCCTTTCGAGCTCATTTATTTTCCCTCGAACACAAGTCTCTTCTTGGGGTACAGGTGTAGAAAAGACGCGGCGGTGTCGCTGCTGCGTCATTAGTTGGTGGATGTCGTTCTCCCAACACAAAAGCCCCCTTTCTTGGATGATGAGGAGCGCGGGTGAGACGAAACTTGCAGTCGTTTGTGACACCAACAGAACTAAATCCAAAGAAGTGGGGATAGTGGAAAGAGATAGCGAACTGTTCTATCTGTGGGAGGCAAGGAAGAGCAAGCTAAAGTAACGGAAGAGAAACAACACAATCAAAAATTAGGAAAGAAAGTACCTGCTTTAGACAAGGAGATAGAAGTTCTTGTGAATCAGCTGACTCAACTACAAGGCACGTGTAACTTGATGGAACGAAACATGAGTATTTCCATGACTTGGAACATTCTCTGAAGTCTCCCGCAATGTTCGGACTATGCAGAGGCATAAGCTGGAACAAGTAATACACTACAATGCAGAAAAGAAGATGGTGATTTTCCACGAACTAAGGAAAAAGTACTATGCAAACACAACAAAGGAGCCACCTCCCGGATAAAAGGGAGGACAGCATTATACTCGATGCTAGTATGACGGATGCAGAGGTTAGATTCGTGCTCACGTAACAAAACCTGGGGTCTGCTCCGGGGCCCAATAAAATAGCTAACAGTAGGGTTGAGAGCTGGGCTAGTTGGTGAGACATCATTTAACCATATGGTGTAGTAGCGCAAATTTACGGGGACGAAGAGGACAAGAAAACACGACACGACACAGTAGCGAGTGTCGTGTTTTCTTGTCCTCTTCGTCCCCGTAACTTTGCGCTACTACACCATATGGTTAAATGAAAATAGCTAACAATACGCTCAGAAACTTGTACGACGAGTTCATTAGGACTTCACTGAGTACATTATTAGGTGTTGGGAGAGCAGGACCACTCCATGTCCCTGGAAGGCTGTTAAGGTCATTGCGATTCCGAATGCGGGAAAGAAACCCCTGTTGGACAACTTTAGAACGATTTCACTGGCTTCATGTATAGGCAACCTAGTGAGAGAAGTCATCCTTACATGCCTCACTACATACAAGGAGGAGAATGAACTATCCCCATATACCATGATTGCTTTCAGACCAAAGTTTGAGCCTAAGACATCATGTTACTGATTAATCATCAAATATTCAACGTTGGAACCCAGTCTTCAGACTTTAATGTTATCTTTGGCCTTCATTTCCCTCAGACCCAGGATATCATCACACACAGAGCCATGTAAGAGGATATTCAGACAATTGGCATAAAACAGCACACCTACGCGTATTTGAGAGACCTATTCAACCACACTGGGAGAAATGCGATCGGCGAAGCAAGGCCTGAAAAGATTCTTTTAGGCAGTTCGGGAACGCTGCGGGGTTCGGTGATCTCTTATTTATTATGGCGATGATCGGCCTTCCCACAAAACTTCGCCACATCGAGGGCCTCAGATATAGCGTAAAATATATGACATGGAGGCTGCTGAAACTGCCAAAAGATATGTAGAAAGTAAGAGGCTAGAATATTTTCCCGAAACGTTCGAAGTGCCAGATTTTAGGCCCACTTATGGAAGACAAAAATATTCACAGAAAAAGCCAGACATTGTAATTTTTGCAAAGGAAATTGAAATCCCAAATGTAGGAAATCTAAAAATTCTCGGCATCCGTATATCTGAGAGTGGGCACAATTAAGAATCCATTAGGCTATTAGAGAACAGCTATCAACAAACAGTCATACTGATGAAACGAACAGCCAAAAAATCTGTGATATAAAGTAATGCTGCCTAAATCGTTTATTACAGGATTTTGTCGTCAGCCGCATTTTGTACGTCACTCTAGGTCTTAAAAACACACGACTGAACTAAGCAAAGTAGCCTGAATCAATAAAAAAGCATATAAACATGCAATAGGTTTACTGATAAATACGTCATACGACAACTCTCGGCTCCAGGACTACATATCACGGTCGCAGAGCTAATACAGGTGCACACGCTGGCACAGCACTACCGGTTCACCAAGAGGCCTACAAGCAGCCTTATTTCCGACGCAATTGGCACCACGTACCACGTACAACACGCGGTCAAAAAAGACATTCCGCGAGAGACAAAGAACTTAATGCCACAAGGCAGTAGTGGGATCGGAGCATAAAGCGGTAGAGGGTCTCTGCCTGGAAGAGAAGACTACGAAGTGGTTAGAGACTCACCCCATTTACAGTTTACCGGCGCGAAGATCAGAGTACGCATTTATCAGCGACCCTGATTCTTTCTTTCTTGCACATTGGCCTCGATTTTATAACCCTCAGATAATTTTCGTTAAAAAAAACTGGATTGCATAAATGTAGACATTAGCACAGTACTTGAAACTAATTCCTCAACCCTCAACATTAGAATAGAGTACGATGAAATCTTCCCCCCACAAGCCAAGTTGCAATCTCTTAGATTTTTGACCACTACATTAAATGATTACTTGGTACATGCAGAAACAAAAAATGTAATAGCTACAGATGCTTCTGTCAACAATAAAAAGGCAGGCGTAGGAATTGCGTCTGATTTCCTCGGCTGGTCTTTTTCAGTAAGGCTTCCAGATTTCACTCCTATATTTGAAGCAGAGCTAGTAGCAATTATTTTAGCTCTTCATAAAATTCCTACGACCGAGACCAGTGCAATTATCCTAACAGACTCACTTTCGGTGTGTGCAGCTCTGACATCCTCCGAACAATCTCGTGCTCTAGCAGCGTTCCACACAATAGCACCACCGCATCTAAAACTCCTCAAATTAGTGTGGGTCCCAGGTCACTGCGTATTACAATTAAATGAATTGGCAGATGCTTTGGCACTAGCATCACTCGATGGACCAGTAATTTCAGTACTTCCCGAGTTAGAATACTTATCAGGGGTTAGTTATAGGAAATTCGCTATTTTTACAGATAGTTTAGAAAATATCACACAATGGACAGATTATCAGCACCTCAAATTTCTCTGGAAAGCCCAGTGGAGTCCGTCAAAAAAAACTTGAAATATAATCTCCAGATTCCGGTGCCGTGTCCCCCCATTAAATTTTTATATACACAGAGCTGGTCTGACACTTTCCCCTCTTTGTCTATTTTGGGAAGAATCAGAAACTATTGAACATTATTTTAGCTCATGTCGTAACTATGCAATAATTAGGAAACTACTTTTAGATATTCCATTTGCGAAGCTAGGTTTAAATTTAACCACGCAAATTGTTCTAAGTTCTGGTGCCTCTGTTTAGGGAAATTGCCACAGAGATGCATTCGATGGGGTGTGTAATAATATTCAAGACTCTAAACGTTTTTCAACATAAAGCCCACGTTAACAGGTACTCAAAAAAACGCGTCGAACAGTAATTTTTCAAACTTGGATAAATCCGTGACATATCAAATTAATCGGGTTTTGCAAAACCAGCTGTCTGGTCGGCTCCCAAAATCAAGTTAGAGCTATTACTGTCTACTTTCTTGTTGATTCTTTTTTCTCCCTATCTAAATCTTTGGTTTCTTTCTTTTTTTTAACATACTGTCTTCACTATACAACCCCCCCCCCTGTTTTTTCATTGTAAGCAATAATGCAGCGTCTCTTATAATCACATGGTGGTTTTGGGACGTTAAACCCCACAAATCAATCAAGCAATAATGCAGTTATTGTCCGTATGAGACTATATGTTCTCGTGGCCAATCCCCCAGAGTGGGTATGAGCCATGGATTAGAGGCTACAAACAAACAAACAAACTCACCCCAGCCAGTCTCTAACAGAATATCTTCGTTGCTTTGGTTCGAGTGAACTCCTGGCTGGTACTCGCTCTGTTCCTTCAGGCCTTTTCGAGTTCCTGTTCAGCTGTCTTCGGCGTCTGGGTGCAACCTTTCGGGGTGTGCGGCCATTGCGGGCGGTGCTGACTTGAGCTCAGCTGACTGATGTCTGTCGCGTCTCCCGGCCAGGCAAACTCTGCCTGGTCGGCATCCCTCACTAATGATAATTTACCCATTGATCTTTTCTTGCGCAGCGGTCTCAGCAGCATTCCAATGGCTCCGGTTTCAACAAATGGGGCTTCTATTCACATGAAAAAACCCCAAAACCTCCAGGAAGAGCTACGGAAGCTGACCAAACACTTCCAACTTATCACCGAGGTGCGACAGTTTGGTCGGGGAGGCATTCTGTGCTGCACCCCGGATCAGGCCTAAGTATTAGATCTGCTAAATTGCACATCATTTGCCTCTCTCACGGTGAGCCCTTTTGTTCCTCCTCACTTGGCCTGTGTGAAAGGTATGGTTCGTGGGGTAGACTTGAGCCTGTCTCCGTCCAAATTTCTAGAGATGTTTTCCGCTGCAGGCGTGGTGGCAGTTTTTCGCTGTTCACGTAGCGCTGACAGAAATAAGATCCCGACAGGGTCGGTGATAGTTACCTTTGCTGAAAATACTAGACCAACAGAAATCAAAGCGTGGCCACTGATATATTGGGTCGCAATGCTAACTCCGCGTCCACTGCAGTGCCATAGATGCTGGCATTTCGGGCATAGCATAAAGGGTTGCCGATCAGTAGAGCAATGTCAAATGTGTGCAGGACAACACAACGCTAAAGAATGCACAACTCAGGAAAGGTCTTGCTGTCTCTGCGGTGGCCCTCAGCCATTTGATGATAGCACATGCCCTGCGAGAGCTCAGGAGATTAAAATTATGGAAATAATTGAGCAAAAACGTTGTTCAAGACGCGAAGCTCGAATTGCCATCGCAGAGAGCTCTCGTGGGTACGCAGTAGCTGCGATCCTCAATAACCATGTCGTGAACTCGTCACTCTCAGACGCGTTAGCCTCGACCATTGAGAAAACAATGACGAAGCTATTGGACAACCTTTTTGTGACGCTATCGGAGTCATTTGCTCAAATGGTAAATGCACAAATCGCTCAAGTCCTCATGAATGTTAATCATCCACGTGCAGCCTCTACGCTCTCTTCAGCTAAAGAGGTGAATGCAGGATCTGTAGAAACAGGGCCTTCTAAACCAAGCCAACCGATAACAACATCTGTTGAATAGTTATATTCATCAAGAGCTGGTCCATCGAACTGCGGCCGTAAAACAATTCCCATTGAACATCTGGATTGGAGCTCTAATTCAGGTTCGCAGGACTCACAAATAGAATTCGACACAAAGAAAATGAAACGGTGGGCGTCGGCACAAAAAAATGGATCTCCAGTGAGTCCTGAAGAGAAAAGTAAAAAAAAAATATCAGAAAGGAATAGCATCAAAAGAGGATTTTTTGAAAGATAACTTATTGCAGAAGGCAGTGAATGCTGCCGGCATATCCTCAAAATAGGTGGACAAAAGATCTTGCAGTGGAATTGCGGGTCAATTTTTTCCTAAACTACTGATTTATTTTGCCTTTGTAATCAGCACTCTCCAGATGTTATAGTGTTGCAAGAAACTTGGCTTTCTAAAGAAAAAACCTTTCATCTTAAAAACTACCGAACATTTTGCTTAGACCGCCCCTCTCGAGGAGGTGGTTTAGCAGTGTTTATCTCTTCAAAATTGCACATCGGGCAAAAGTTAGAGGTCAAACAATGAATTTAGAAAATGAAATGTTATTATTAGATATCGTTTTTCCAGGACACATTTCCTTTTTGTTAGTAAACGCTGATTTTCCGTCAGGTGTTCAAAATTCTAGTGTTTTAGATACCGTGATTTCATCTTGCAGAAAAGACTTAATAATGGTAGGAGACTTCAATTCTCATAACACTTCGTCGGGATTCAGAACAGATGTACGTGGAAAGCGCTTGTGGGATATTGTTGCTAAAATAATTTAACATTCATTAACCAGCGAACCCCACGTTTGTATGCAGTCTCATTCTGCGATTGGTCTGACTTTCTGTAATCCTAGCCTCAGTATTTCTACTTGGTCTGCTGTACACTCGGGTACAAATAGCGATCATTTTCCTATATTGTTTGAGCTTGTATGTCCCGTCACTTCAATAATCAGGCAGCCGACTTCTCACATCAATTTTAATATATTTGACCAGACACTACGTGTGGCTTTGTCAAAACGAACCGAGGTAAATAAACAGCGAAATGCTATCAACTTTAAGGATATTATATAACAGTCTTTAAATAAAGCTAAATTCAGAGTTCAGGTCTCTAAACAACGCCCTTTGAATCATTGGTTGAACTCTTATTGTTCTAGTCACTACAGACTAAGAAATGCAACGTGGCGAAAACTGCTCTTTAATAAGTGCCCCACAAGCTGGCGCGATTACAAATATGCGGCCGCAATTTTTAAACGAACAGTTGCCGCTGTGAAGAGTAACTATGACAGCCAACGCTTAAGTTCCTTTCAAAGCCTGGGCACAGGAAATCACTTTTCAACTTCCTTAATTCCAAAAAGTAATTCCACCATCAACAAACCTCGATTCGATAGTTTCAACGCCACGGGAGTTGCCTACTTTTCTGGAAAATATTGCTCAAGGGCTGGAAAGCCGCTTCACGGCTGCTAACTTTTACCACTCGCCGTGCCCTGTTAACAGCGATGACTTTGAAAAGGTTACAGCGTCGGAAATTGCACAAGTAGTGAAAATTCTGCTCCAGGTCCCGATGGAATAACTGCATCGGTAATAAAAATATTCCATAACTATCACCTCAAAATTTACTTGCTATAGTTAACCGCTCCATTAGACATTCGTGGATTCAACCTGAGTGGAGAATTGCGAAAATAATTCCTTTAATAAAGAAACATGCAGCTGGGTTTACTTTCGATAAAATTAGGCCTATTTAACTCACATCTAATCTGGTAAAACTATTCTAAACACTTCTACACGTTAGTATAAACAACTGATTGCACGAAAATGCAATTTTAGGCCCATGCCAAATTGGGTTCAGGCGCGGCTGCTCCATTTGGTGTGCCCATGTTGATCTGGAAAGCAGGATACAACTAGCTCGTTCTAAGAAACAGGTTTCCGCCTTAGCAACTTTAGATATTGCAAAGGCTTAAGACAGTGTGGAACACATTAAACTAATAAACTCGCTAACGCACATCGGGTTACCAAATTACTTCGTGGCATGGGTTTACTCCTTTCTAAAAGGTAGAGAATTCTATTGCTCTTAATCTTGCATGTCGTCTTCAAATTATAAACAAACTAGAGGTCTCCCCCAAGGATCGGTTCTTTCACCCATATTATTTATTATTTCATTGCGCACAATTCCAGTACAACAGGATGTATAGGTGTATGTATACGCTGACGACATAGCATTTTTGCCACAGCTACAGATATACATACATTATATCAGATGCTACAGTTTTATATGAACGCTCTGGACACATGGTCAGACGACATTAATCTATCAATAAACGTCAGGAAAAGTGCAGTCGTAGTTTTTTATATAAGTGTTCCAGTGCAGATTTCCGTACTTTACAGACAGGACTTTATCCCGCAGGTGACATCTATTAAATACTTAGGAGTTACTTATACTGAAAACATAAATTGGAGTCCACACATAAAAAAATATTGCAGCTAAAGGAGCACAGGCGCTTGGAATGCTTTGTAGACTTAGCAATAAACGTTGTGGTTTACGTCGTGATGTGCTAGTAATTATATAATGTATGTATATTCGCCCAATATTGGAGTTTGGCTGTGTCTTGTTTTCTGGAGCACCCGCCTACAAAATTAGACCATTGGTACTACTAGAACGCGAAGCACTACGGTGATGTCTTGGGCTCCCAAAATTTCTTGCAATTAATATTTTATATAAGGAAGCGCGCCTGCCTTCTCTTCGTGCTAGGTTTCAAATACTAGCAGTCCATACCTTCCTAAATGTATACGCATCCCCACATAGGAGGTCACAATATGTTTTCATTAATGAGCCGACGTCCTTTTTTAAACATCAGTGTTCTAGATTGAAATTTTCACAAGTCATCGTCGTACAGAAGCTCTTGGGAACATAACAAGTTAACCTTCCTGAAGTACGGCTACCAAAAACACCTATTCAAACAATGAAAATAGAATTTGACAATATTTTCTCTAATAATTACAAAACTCTTCCCAGTAGATATTTAGATGTCATTTTGAACGACCGCCTGGCAAGGTTAGACATAAAGATTGTAATAGCAACGGATGCTTTAGTTCGCGAAGAGAAGGCAGGAGTCGGAATTGCATCTTCAGTGTTGGATTGGTCTTTTTTGATTTGTTTACCCGATTTTACACCTATTTATCAAGCGGAATCACTGGCAATTCTCTTAGCGTTACGAAAATTACCTCAAGCAATAACAGTTGCTAATATTCTTTCAGACTGCTTGTTTGTGTGTAGTTCATTAGCTGCGCCTAGTATGTTCAATGCTTTTAAAGTATTTTACGACCTCGCCCCAAGAGATTTACGACTCATTCGCTTAGTGTAGATACCAGGGCATAAAGGCTTAACCCTCAATAAATATGCAGATGCACTTGCAGTGGCCTCACATAATTATCCCATAATTTCTATATTACCGACGCTAGCATTTATCGCCGTGGCATGCTTTGAAAAACTTGTCATGTCAGATCAGTTTGAAAATTCTCGATTGGCAACATCAGATTTTTCCCATCTTAAGTACCCTTGGAAAAATCGATGATGCTCTTCTAGAAAGGCGGAGATATCAATTACGAGACTGAGATGCCGAGTCCCCCCCCTGAATTTTTATCTACACAGATCTGGTCTGGCAGTCTCCCCTATGCCTCCATTGCAAGGAGAGTGAATCTCTTCACCATTTCCTCTTAACATGCAGGTTATACACAAACCAACACAGGAGACTGTTATAAGAACCTCTCCGTAGGTTGGCTCTAAATATATCCCTTCCGGTGGTCCTCCCCTTTGGAGCAACTGAAAAAGGATTTAGAAACAGGAATGTTTGCGAGACCGTATGCGACTTTCTAAAGGCAAGAAAACGATTAGAATGTTAAGCTGAGGCATAAATTCACTTTATTTCAAATTATGTTAGCCTTTTCGTTCTTTTATTTACATCTAATTTATTTTTAATCTATCGATTCCGAATTGTTTTTTTTTTTACACATCGTTATCTAAATAATCAGGGTGGTAAAACAACTCCACCTCACAAATGAGGCACCATCCGTTTCGTGGCCGATCCCCCGTGGTCGGTTGCGCCAGGACTCAGAGGAACAACCAACCAACCAACCAACCAGTCTCTAACCACTTGGTCTTTCCGCCTCTAAGAATACACCTTCTCCGTCGTGTATAGATGTGGTCAGCTCCATCAGGACGTCAACTGCCTGTCACGGTATCCACTGGATCCGCCAGACGTCTCAAAGAGAGCTACTGAGGCTTGCGTTTTATCAATATCAGACTTTCTTTATATCGCTTCTGAGCAACGCCGTGACCCGGATTTACTTCCCATCATAGAAAGCCTGAGTTCCGCTGCTCCACCCACTTCTCTGAACTTGTATTTCCTTCATGAAAAGGTTCTCTACCGCCACAACATGCGTCCTAATGGTGCTGACCACCTACTCGTCGTGCCTTCCCATTTGCGTGTCGATGTTCTCCTACAGCTTCACGATGAACATGCCGCTGGTCACCTGGCAGTCATCCGCACTTATGATCGCGTCCGGTGCAGTTTTTTCTGGGCACGCCTATATCGCTCTGTGCAAAATTATGTGGCCAGCTGCAATCTTTGTCGACGTCGAAAACGAACAACATCGCTCCCAGCTGGCCTCCTTCACCCTATTGAGATCACTGATGAACTATTCTACCATGTAGGGCTGGAACTTTTCCGACCATTTCCCGCTTCTGCATCCGGGAACAATTGTGTTGCCGTGGCGACCAACTACGCGGCACGTTGCGCAATAACCCGCGCTCTCCCAACCTGCGGCGCTACCGATGTCGCCGACATCGTACTGCACGACATCATTTTGTATCACGGTGCTCCTTGGCAGCTCGCTACTGACCAAAGCGGATACTTTTATCTCGCGTCGTCCAGGATATCGTACGTTCCTGTTCCACGAACCACAAGTTCTCAGAGGCATACCATCCACAAACTAAAGAATTAACAGAGCACTTGAAACTTACTACCACCGACATGTTGTAGATGTATGTTTCTCCGGACCATCACGACTGGGACGCAACGTTTCCCTGCGTCATCTTCGCTGCTTACGACTCCTAGAGACATGACAACGCAGGCTATTCTCCTTTCTACCTTCTTTATGAACGTGAACCCTCTCTGTCTGTTGATACACTCCTTCCTGCTGGTTCAAGCTCCCCTGTCACGTACGTCTGCCATGTCATAGAACGAGCCGACGCAGCACTACAGATTACCCGAGAACGACTCATACTTTCTCAAGCCTCTCAGAAAGATCAGTGTTATCGTCACCACCGTGAAGTTTCGTATGCACTCGGCTCTCTAGTACTCTTGTGGATCCCATGTCGTCACATCGGCTGCTCAGAAAAGCTATGACGCACCATACAAAGTCCTACGCAAGGTCACAAACCTCACCTACGAGATACAGCGAGTCGTCGATGAAGCGCACTCAACGCCACTACCACCTACTGTTGCGCACGTCGTAAGACGGAAGCCTTATGTGTCGCTCAACACGCTGCTTTCGTGACAAACGTTCGGTCGGCGCTTTAACGCCCTGGTGTAGTGCCACAAAGCAGTAGTGGGATTGGAGAAAAAAGCGGTAGAGTGTCTCTACCTGGAAGAGAAGACTATGAAGTGGCAGTGTGGCAGCCATTCTCGTCACGTGTGAATATAGAAAATATCTACAAATATATGTTTCCTTGTAAGAATATCTATTTACCTCCATTACCTAGCAATATGCATCCTGAGCATCACAATAAAAGAATAGAAAGGGTGAATGCTTTACATAAAAGGTTCAGGAACACAAGGGACATGACCGATGTAGATGTAGCAGAATAGGGGAATGGCCGAAACATGTCGATCGTAGCTATGATAATTGAAGAAACTCCAAGGTCACAGGGCAATGTACGTAGGAATAGGGCAGAGGTGGCGGAGAAGGCGGCTACAGCACTGGCACTAGCCTCCACAAAAAACGAAGTCTTGGTGAGCTTTCCAAAACTACTGTTAAAAATATTTCCAAGGGAAGGGTATCGTCGAAAGTGCTAAGAATTTTGGCTCACTTTTGTGACAAATGGGTAGTCCATATTATATGAACAGCTGCTCATTCCTCCCTTCCCAGGAACGAAATCACGCACAATCTTGCTTGAAAAGTGACCAGCCTAACAGCCGCAGCGTGAACTGCGGGGAAGAAGAGGGGCTGCATGGTTAGTTGTGAAGAAGTCAAAAACTAAACAGCCTAGGAAAGACCCAATTTCCCCAGCACACACCTCGCTAAACAAGCAGGACACTATGGCATGGTGCCTTCTATGAACCAAAACTTTCCCGAACCCAGCAACTAGTCCCTACATCTACCCAAATATGCACTCAGATTTTTGTGGGTTTTAAAACACAGGGCGGACCTTATAAGATATGATGGGCTTGCCCGTCAGCGACAGAGCAACATAAAAATACAGTAATGAAGAGCAGTGGGAGGTTGCACTGATAAGAGGAGACCAAGACTAGCAACTCGAAATCTTTTGGCAAGCCAAGGATGCCATCAAAGCACAAGGACTTATGGCTGCCACCCAGGAGAAGGAGACAGTACTTCCGCATCTTGGCGGTTTTTTTTTCAAAAATGAAGTCCTTTCCTTTTCTTTGGTCAGCGAAGTGTCCCGAAGCATCATGTTTCAGCTCTTTTACACCGTGTTCTAGAGCACTGGCTCAAACTTGTCAAGCGTAAAATTTTCCTTCAAAGTGCGTTTAATAAATATGTCAGCGCTATTCAACAGCACGTACAAGCAGCCGAATATCTATTGTACGAGCATGACCTAGATGCGAGTTACGTGCGCTTCGGGTCGTTTGAAATATCACCGACAAATAACCTTGCTTCGCAGAACCACGTCGGCGTGTTTTGACAGCATGGCAAGCAAGTGATCCCGTGAAATATTTCATACGACACTTCATGGTGTGCACTATTTCCAATAACACGAGGTGTGTTGAAGAGAAGAAAACCGCCATCTGATAATTTGCTGCAACCTATCATTGTAAAAAACAAGACGTTGTATTTAACATGAACTGCGAAGCAGCCTCGGCCGCCTTTGCGCCAAATGGAACGCTCACCTTTTCAGCTTTGGCTTTGGGTACAATATCGCCTTTCGGCACGTTAATAATCTTGCCGAATCGAAATGCCCATTCGTATATTTTGAACAAATTGCATAATAATAAATATTACCACCAGCCCTTTACATTATCACATGGACGGAATGCACTAATGACAGACGCGGGTGATGAAAAAAGGAGCAGTAATGGAGGGAGTGAGGAGGACGGCCTCAAGAATAATGAAGGTGGCTATCTTCAAATCTTTTTATCTAGGTACTTTAGTTAACCATTACCTATTCTTCACCAACCTCCTGCCCCTGGGTGACAGTATTCCCCACCGTGGTGGTTTAGTGGCTAAGGTACTCGGCTGCTGACTCGCAGGTTGCCGGATCGAAACCCGGCTGGGGCGGCTGCGTTTCTGATGGAGGCGGAAATGTTGTTGGCCCGTGTGCTTATATTTTGGTGCACGTTAAAGAACCCCAGGTGGCAGAAATTTTTGGAGCCCTCCACTACGGCATCTATCATAATCATCTGGTGGTTTTAGGACGTTAACCCCACATATCTTTGAATGTTTGACATTATTGCGGCGGTCGCTCCTTCTGGCACCGGCTAAAAAAATCCGTCCTTTCTTTATTGCATATTGATAAGAGCTCTTTACTGCAGCAATAAAGTCAAGATTTTGAATCATTGCATCCATCGGTTTTATATGCTTCTAGAAAACTGACACCACAACCCCTTGCTATTCTGTATTCTGTAGAGCAGCAAAGTAATGGGATATTTTGTTCAACCACATCCACATCTGTCGCTTCCCACTTTTTCACTCACTTCCCTTTGTGAGAAGAAAATTAGTCACTCCGGCCTGTTAGCTACAGCTATATTTAGACCGCTTACATAGAGCATGAAAGAGAAGGTTACAAGAGCATTACTGTCACACGAATTTTATAAAAAAGTTTGTTCTGTAAAAAATTGACGCCTCGTTCGTGGAAGCCGCTGCCTATCACAAAAACTGAGCCTTTGCCACTGTCGTGGTATCATCCGCGCATCAGATTCATAACTCTGCCACAATTCTCACCCGGAACCCCGAAGTAGCTGAGCAAAAGGCTATAGCTATAGGTGCGCTCGACAGCAAACAGGAAGTCACCTACAGCGACTCCAGACCAACCATCAACGTCTTAGAACGTGGCGTCGTCTCCAACTAGGCGTCACGTCTCCTCCACAATGCAGGCCCGTGTGCGCTGGAGCATGACACCGTCATCTGGTCCCCCGCCCATGTCAGCCACGTGCTGGGTGCCGATTCAACCTCAACGAGATTGCCCTTGATGCAGCGCGCGTACATACAGACCACGCCACCACAGGGCAACCCCATCTCGCAGAGTTCGAAGCCCATTGGTGCGCCCCGATCACGTACGACATCACAAAATACTTTGTCTCTGAACGCCGCATTTTTCTACCCTCACAACCCAAACTTAACACACTTATACCTACGCCCATTAAAAGCCCACGTATTCCAGAACATTGCCGAGCTTCGAGTTTACTATCCCGATGCGTGCCCCAGCGACACGTGCCCCACGTGTGGATACATAATGACACTAGCACACATGCTCTCGGAGTAAAGAAACGCTTTTACCAATTCTACCTCCAACAAGTAGGAGAGCTTCCTCAGAAGCTCACCTCTTACTGACCAGAAATGAGCCACCCAGCCGGCACACGAAGCGGCCGCCAGGTACTCCTCGTCGGTTCCTACTTGAAAGACGCCCGCTACGCATTAGGGTGTCCTGCAGGACAAAAATAGTTTTTCCATTTCAATCCATGTTTCACAACGGACCTTCTCCAGGCCCGAACAACGCCTCCAATGGAGATTGCCAGAATTGAAACTGGGGGCCAGTTGTAAGCAGTTGTTAGTAGTAAATACTGGGGGCCACGTATTTCAGGGGCGAAGCTTTTTTTAGTATAGCCTTGTCACTAGTAATGCGTAACCGAAAAAAGAGACTAGAAAAAAAAGAAACAATAAAAATGATTTACCTATTCTTGTCTTATTTTCTGGGTGGCGCTACTTTATCGCTACTTTACGAAAAGCCGCTGCTCTCTGATGGTCTGCTGCGCGCACCTTGTCTGAGTGCGCGGAAAACAAGTGCCTCTTTTAGTCTCCAGGATAGTCACCGTACTTCGCAGATTATTGGTGTGGCAGAGTGGCGGGCGCGTTGAAGACGCTTGCGCTCAGCCTCCTTGGCTCGCGTCTCGTCGGTGTTACCCGCGCGCTGTCTGCGTTCTCGGCCACGGTCGGACGCATAGACGCAGGCACGCACGGCCGGATACATGGACGGATGAATGGACGGGTGCTTCGCCCGACTCATCATCATTCACTTCGTGGATGTGCTGTGATTTTTTTTAATAATTTGCAAACGGCACCTCCCAGTGGCCCCCAAAAAGCAGGGCGTGTTTGACGTCACTGCCTCTGTGCACGCGCAAGCTAATCTCCTTAAAATACCCATTCTGGAGTGTTTGCTATGTGGTTTCGTTCATAATTATAATGTAGAGTGGGACGTCAATTGGCAACAAAATTTATTATCATTGTAACTCTACACTAAAATCGAAACCAAAACTGCCGGCCACATTTGAGACCATAGTAACATTACTGAGCAGCGAGGGTGACCTTGAAGTCACGGCTTGCCTATTGCCCAATGTTTAGTTTCTTGTGAACATCTTTACACTTCGTTTAGCACCTTTATTTTGTAAGAAATTGAACCTTATAGCTTACCCTGCGCCTGAAATATCTAAGTTTTGAGCACGTTGCAGTGTCTGCTTGAAGCTGCTTACGTTAATGCTGCTATTCAGTTTTGAGTAATAATACTTGCAGAAAGCTTTCATAACCAGTCCTCTTTTTTGCACCATTACTTACTTTAATTGAGCAAGATGGTTATTGTCATGTGCGTTATCTGGTGAATATATTTATATTCGATCTGCGCAATCATGGAATGTGCACAAATGATTTTATTGTTGATTTTAAGAGCCTCCAGGGCCAAAACTTGCATTTAAGAGGTACTGAGCTACGAAGCACAATTATATTTTAATCAGAGAATAAAGAAGAATTAAAAGCGTATTTGTATACTGCACTGTATGCTTATTTTAAAAAAAACCTGCAGTAGCGGAATATAACAATACCTATTATTTTCATATCATTCAAATGTTTTTCTCAATTGTAAAGAAAACACTAGCAAATATAGTTACATACAGACATAGCGTAAATGTAGGAGAAAACAACCCGCGCTATTATTTTGGCAAAGAATGACTGAACGTTTCTTTTGCGGCCCTTTGGAAGTGCTTGAATTTCAATATAATTTTTATTTATTTATTGTTTAGAACAGTTCAATGACAAAACGTGATAAATCACGTGTGAGGAGCCTTGGCATTGTTGCAGCTCTATTCTGTGCTGCAACGCCGTAAAGCCGCAAACGGTAGTGATATTTTGGATTTCCATGAGAAATTGTGCAAGGAAAATCTTTTTGTGCGTCATTCCATAATATTGAATACCACACTACAAATTTTTTGTGACAAACAAATACAACAAGAAATCCATGAGGGCATTGTAAAAGTGTATTGATTGTCTCAGAGTACAGGTCACACCATTTGCTCACCTTATACATAATATATTTAGACAGTACTTCTAAAACCTTTGCATTGTCACACGCATGCTTTTTACTCTAGGATGGCGATTCCCTTCATGTATGCGTGCTTTAAACAAAGTCCACAGAATTTCATGCTGTAGAAACAAAAATCAGCGAATCAGCGATTGCTTTGGACCTGAGCTCTTCACATTCAACAAAACCCGTGGAGAGTATTTCTTCGCAATGAAGGAAAAGCTACCGGAGTGTAGAAGACCCACATGTACTCCTACGCGAATTAGTTCACTGTAGCCACCGTTTGCCACTGTTATGGTAATGTTTGGCTACATAAAGTAAAAGTTTCATATCGATGCTTATGCCGCTTAACCATCAAGGTACACGTGAAAAACAGGTTCACGAGCAAAAACACAAATACATAACTTATAAAACAAAACAAAAAGAAAACTATTACTGTTGTAAGCTACATTGTGTCCAAAAAGCTACGCGTACATTACAAAGAAGTGATTTTCATAAAACACAGAAAACGAAACATGATAGGGGGTTGCGGATTTGTTAGTGACTGTATATAATTATGCACTGTGAGGCACATTGCTGAATAACTATTTTTGTGTTTCAAATATAATTTTATTACAAGAAAAGAGAGAAAAATATAATTATGAGCGGTCTTTCTGTAGGGTGGAAACGTTAGTTCAGAGAGAGGTATGGTCTTTCAAAGCCACTCATGAAGGGGGGGAAGGGCGTAGCTAAACTTCAACAAGCTGATGGGCTTTGAGTTGAGTTTACAACTCTGAACCATCTCTTCTCCACAACGGTGTCATTTTGTCACACTGACACGCACGTGAATGACTGCAATTTGTTTTACAGAGAGCATTCATCGTGATGTGGCAGCGTTATAAAGCTCGTTACGAGAAAGTTATAGTGTTGTGGTCTGTTACAATAGCAGTGAGCACAAATTATCTTTCTTCATGGTGGAAAAATTAAGACGGATGAAATAATATAAACAATAAAATCTTCCGGGTACAATTGATGATCGAACTTATGCCAAGGGCCGAGAATTGTTGAAACTGTTTTGGAAGAAAACGCTCATAGATGTCGTGAAATGAATTAGGTCTACTTATGCGCTTCAGATTTCAGAAACAATATTACCATGGCCGCTGAATAAAAAACAAGGTTTGGCGTGGTGCATCACGTTGCCGTCAATGGGAGAGCACGTCTGGGCAGTGTTAACAGTTTCGGCCTCTTTTTAAGGAGGGCACTGGCACTCTACTTGTCAAAGCGAATAGCTTTTCGTGCTACGATGTCCTTGCGTGAGGATTTGTACGTGCGCGTGTGCTTTTTTGTGTGCTTGTTTGTGCTTTTTGTCTGCAAGCATGTGTGTGTGGGGGGGGGGGGGTAGTTTGCCCTATTTTCTAGTGATTGAGTACAATTCCTTCGTGTGCACGTGTGTCGCAGAATTTTTTGCAGGTGTGACGCCATGACGCATTTGTGTGCCATTCAGCAGCTAGAACGCAAAACCAGACGCTGCATTGAAGCTTAACGTATTCACCTAAAATCAAGTTTTATGCAGCGTATCGCGATACGTATTATTTACAACGGAGCATTTATTTTTATCTCAACGGAGTGCTGAAGCCGATGCGCACCGCCGCCGCCTCCAAACGACAACATCAAATCACCCTGTGAAACGTTTTCTTTACAAGCGCGCAATGAAGAAAGAAAACAAGAATCGAAAGGTGCCCAGGGCGTGCCCTTACACTTTAATACGTGACAGCCAACCAGCACAGATGAATAGAAATGAAGACATCAAAGGGGGCTTCTGTTTGTGGGTGATCGTTTTCGCAAAACTGACGTGACGAAACCCTTTCCCCTGGCTGCCACCCTGGTACATGGTACACAGAGTAGAATTACTTGAAATCGTGAAACCAGAAAGGATCGAAACTAGAGGTTTCAGAAAGTAGGGCGGTTGGTGAACATCAAAAAAAGTTATGTTTGAGTGGTGTGAGTTGGTTGTCTAGTGCAGACAGTCGATGCTGAAAAATTGATTTATGACGCCGGCGGAGTACTTTGTTGAAGAGGGTCGCTGGGCCAACGGCCAGCACTGGAGTACGCTTCAATGTTTACTTTGAGAGAAATTTTCCAGACACGTTCGAAGAATCGTAGAATACATAGAAGTGGGGAATATTTGGGGCCGCTAAGTGTTTTTGTACAGTTTATGATGCGTCAGATTGCAGTAGTAGTGTGGTAAGTTTATTTCCGTTGTTTTAATTATCTTCTAAATAATTTTTATTTGTATTAGGTAGCAGCGGAGTGTGCAATTCAGTGAGGTGCCTTTGCTGAGAGTACACTAATTGTTTGCTTAGTAAACTGTTGCAACTAACTTGATCTTTGGTGCGCAAACGGTATTTTTTTCACACTACAAGAACCTGCACCTATATTATGTGTGCTAGTGTTTGGCATTTCTGGTGACCGGTAGTCAGCCTTTGAAATTTGCTCGGCGTTTGCCTCCCCATGAACGCAATCGGTGGCCCTTTTCAGTTGAGGTGAATGACACCGGCAGAATTCATAAAGAGTACTGAGGCCTATACTCCACGAATATTTGCCCGTCAAAAGGCAAACTGTTCACAGATGTGGTTTAATAAGTACTCCTTATAATTATTCAAATTCAAACCTGTGAAAATAAAACCTGGCTGCTACGAAGCAGTTATTTTCTGCTCACTCTGCCACAGATAAATGCGCCTGAAAGCGTTTCCCCAGGGAGAAGTGGTGACACCAGAGCAGGCACGAGGTGAGATAAAACCGTCTAGCTGCTTCGATGGCATACACCTGGCCATACCTTGTTTTTTATCCAGCGGGCGTGGTGTAACGGTCCCTATAGGGCGTCGGCACTGGGTCATTGAAAGCGAAATGTATATGAGGCGTTATCTACCTATATAAAATAATCAAAGCGACTACAATGCAATATCACAAATATAAACTTATTAGTATTTCGTAATTTATTTGAAGTATTTTACTCTATTGTGATGCGGGCCCCCGACGCCCTTAAGAAGACAACAAAGGGGCCATGGAAATGTGGAAACACGTGCAACCATCTACAGCGTCACTTCACGGATTATATGGAGCCAAAAGCTGTAGAGAAGCAGACGCATTGGCCTGGCCGGACACCATCGCTCGAGATGACAACATCGCGAAGGTACTTCGTCGGGCGTCTACGCCCGAAGGACTCGGGACACGGCAAGTCTGCTCCGGCACCCGGCAAACGCAGACCCTGCGAAAACTCGCCTGGCCCATCTCATCCAAGAACAGGAACACGGCCACGACCAAAGCTTATGAGTGCGTTGTCTCTTTGAACAGTTTTTATATGCGATTGCTGTGTTCCTGGTATTTAGAAGGCGCGCTATAGACTCCACCGGGTGTGCATTTATTTCGCAAGCACTCCGTGAAAAGTCCTGTTTATTACTGCTGAAGTAATTCAATGGCCATCTAAACAAGTTTGAAGTTTTAGACGGAATCCACCACATCATCTAAAGTGATTTCAAATGAATGCTTCGCAATTAGCGTCAACAAGGAATGACTTTTTGGCATGTAAGACTTGTTCGGTGGGTCTACTGACTAGGCCTGCCAACATAGTCATCCACGAAGCAGAGGGAGTGGTCTATAGCTCCGCCGAAGCTATAGACGGTGAAGGCAACTGGCATCAAGTGTAAGGTAGAGACAGAAAGCCCGCTTCATTCCCAAATAAATCGACGCCAGCCGCCAACACTTTGCATGAACAGTCACAAAATGGTTCCTCGTCGACTCGTTGGAGTGCCCCCAGACCAACTACACTTTTAGCAGATGACTATAAAATAGATAGTCCTGCAAACACGGGGAGGCTTCAGCTGTCCTGTTTTTTTTAACTTCTGAAGCTCACACATTTCGGCCAAAAAGCAACAGCGCTCACAAGCTTTCTACATGGCCAATACTGCGTCATTTTTGTAAGCAGCATTCTGCTAGTAAGCACACCAGACTCGGAACGCACCGAAGCATACCACCGTATACAATTCAACAAGATGGGTGAGCGTCGATTTAAAGTTGTCACCCATGGTACCAGTCCCCCGAAAGCCTGCCGAGCGGTCATCCGTAATAATCTTGTAGAAAACACACCAGAAACTACCTTGTCAAGTGTATTGGACTATGACTGACTACGCTTCGTCGTTACCGGAGGCAGCATGGGTGCCACAAAGTCCATCTAGGTCACTTTCAGAGGAACGCGGGTGCCTTTCTACATAAACTATCAGAGTGGCATCATCCGATGCGTACTCTATCATCATAAAACAAAGCTTGTTATCCCTGCTGCAAACTGGGCATACACCAGATGTCTGTCTAAGAACCCTTCAGTCTTTATGTACTATGTGTGGCATTTCGAACCTACTTCTTGATCACAAATGTAAACCTAAGTAAGTGGTGTGCAACAGTGACCACCACGCCGACTCGCCCCAGTGCCCACGGCGATCCAGGTCCAAGCTGTAGCAAGCACCCTTAACTTTAGAGCAAGATGCAGCTTCATTCCTCGAATGAAGCGCATCTTTCAAGAACACTCCGAGAAGACGCTCACCAAGTATCAGAAGACAGCAAAGCCGAAAAAGCCGCAGCCGTAGCCGAAGCCACTACAAAAGCATTCATCAAGACCCCAGCCTCGGACTGGCCCTGGACACGAGGTGATCTAGGCTGAGTTAGCATCCCCTGAAAGCTCAATGCAAAATCAGCTCAAACTACTGCAGGATGAGATGGCTAAATTGGGGGCAGTAAACGCAAAACTACGTCTAAAGCTTCAGCCCTTTAAACACCCATATACATCCTCACACCTCCTCACCTCGTCTCTCACCCATTCACCTATATCAACATTACCAGCTCCTACCTCAACCACCCTTATAACTAGGAACGCCACTCAAACACCTGCGCAAAAATGAAAAGTATCGCCTTCTATATTTTCATTTGAAGCGCAAAATATAACAATTCAAATAAAAACTGGAGAGGGTTGACTTAGTCTGAAAAACAGTAACGAAACTCAAGGAAAAAAGGGACAAATTTGTTACCTTCTTCCCAGCTTTCTGAAAGACGCTACATGAATCTGTGGCCTCGATATACCAAGCCTTGTTACTGATGCGACAAACCCTAGATAGAGGCATGGAGTCTATTGACACGTTCCACGCTAACCATACAGATCTTGCCAAAACTAAGCAAAATGTACCTACTGAAAATGGCTCCTCGTAATCATACTGGGGAAGAGGAGGAGGACTGAAAACGAAAGGACAAGGAGGTTAGCCAGGTAACCATACTGAACGTTTCCGTATGGCAATGGAGCTGCAGGGAGTTTTACCAACAAAGGCAAGCCTCCTGCAGTACATCAAATCACAATCTACCCTTCTGCCGTCATTGCGTTGCAAGAAGCAAATTTGTAGTGCAACTGTCAGGTTATAAAATGCACCAAAGCCCTACTGATACCTAACCAATCACAGCAGTGTTGACTCAAAAGTGCCTTACAGTTGTCTATTCAAAGGTCGCTGACACTGACATTGAGCCCGGCTTTCTCAATAATTGCCTCATACACTTAAACCGCCAATCTTATACAATCTGAACGTGAATAATACACCACAAGACAAAAGTCACCACTCCCATTCCCTATTCGTCCGAGATACACCCTCGCAAGACAAACACCCTCATTTTAGTGAGTGAGAGATTCCAAAGCCTCCCACCCAGCGAGGGCTTACACCACATATAAACCGAAAAAGAGCCCTTTAGTCCCATATTCAGTCACATAGTTTGACACTGCACAACGACCTGGAGGAGCCTTTTCAACTGGGAAACAGTGTGAATGAAGATACGCTCCCCGATCTTACCCTGATTTACAATGATCCCACAGTGGTTTGGACAAACAATGTAACTAATCTTGGGAGTGACCATTACTTTATCAGCAACTAGAACATAGACTAGAACAACACTTGTCAGCAACTAGAACATAGACTCATTGCACCCAAACCGATAAAGCTCACACAATAGAAGAAGTTTAGGAGGACCAGCAAAGGCACCGCCCCCTCACGCATTCCAGACCTTACTGAGTGGACTGAACAGCTTCAAAAATTTGTTGAATTCCACACGAAAACACTACCCCCCGACACCAAGATACCTACTCAGCTACTAAAAGCTTCTCCATTCGTGGGAAGCAACACAGTCACTTCCGCGATGGTAGAATGAAATAGAATGAAATGCAAAAAGGAATGCGAAACGTTGTTACAAATTGTTTTTTTTGGTGAAGTTGGAGCCCTCAGTCCAGAGCCCCTGTGGCCTTTCCCATCTGTGATGAGTGAAGAAAACGACAACGCGGAAGTGCAAGGCAAGGCGCGTATATTGTGCGCGTGAGTGTCAGCGAATCAGCTGATGACCTGTGGTGGCCCATAGAGGTGGCGTGCCACGATTGGGCCACGGGTGACCATCACGTGGCAGTGGGCTTTGTGGCTGGGGACGAGCCGAAGCAGCGGGAGACGGGAGACAGCGGGCCGAAGCGTCGGACGCAGGCGATCCAGGTTCCGGCCAGGGAACGCGGCCGTCCACGCTACTGTCGTCCAACTACCAGCTGGGGCGGCGTTGCCGGCACGAGTACTGCATCTCAGGGCGCGGCCTGGCCTGCTGTTCTCTACCTTGCCGAGGGCATCGCGGATCTCGGCGAGGCGTCTCCACGGTCAGCCGTTCGACACAGCGATGAACGTGGCCTGGCTAATGGTCACGGTTGCGTCGAGCATCGTGTCTCGGCGCACGCTTTTCGCTGGACGGGCTGGCCATGCCCCACATGGAGCATCGCGTCTCCGATGCGGGTTGACTGCTCCGTGGCCGCACCCACGCCATCAAGCGCCGGTGTCACCAGAGCGTCGGACTTCGGCAAGGGACGAGCGAGATGTTCTGCCGGGCGAGACGTGGGAGTGCGCACACAGGAGCACGGAGCCGGGCGAGGATTCAGGGTGGCCGAGGATTCAGATGCCAGGGGAGTTGCTGGCTGAATCTAGGATCGCCGAGCGGTGCCGAGCGACGCGCCAGACTCGGACGTAGGCCACGAGCTCATGAGCTGCAGGGTGCACCCGAGGGTACCTGGCGGTGCCCTGGCCAAGAAGAAGGAACGTGCGGAAAAGAGAGGTCGAGGTTTGAGGCCACGAAGGCAGACGAAGCAGTGCGCCGCTCGAGAGGACGAGTTCCTGGGAGTGTTCCTGAGCCGGACGTGGGACCCGTACGTGTCGGCCAGGTCGAGCTCCGGCGTGTTCGTTCGGCGTCGAGTCCGCCGGCCTGTACAAGGTGCAAGGACGGGGCCTACTGAACGGCTCCTGCCTGGGTGCAGTGGCCGGGAGCAGGTTCGTGGGCGAGGCCTACCGGGCGTGGTCCTCGTGAGCCGGGGCCTGACCCTGAACCTCAGGAGTTGCGACCCTGACTGCTGGCCGCGACGTCTGACTAAACGGCGCTGCACACGGTAGCGTATCCGTGTGCCGTCAGCAGTTCCAGCCGCTCCAGCCGTGCCACCTTTGCCCTCGCGCACGTCGACGATCGCATCATGTCGGGACGACGGGGACCCAAACTGTGAGGCAGCGTTTTCCTCTTGCGAACTGAGAACTCTACGCGCTGGACTCGGAGTAAGCGTAGCCGCGAGCTCTCCGCATAATAGAGGTCTGACTCTCGTACATGTTGCGTGACGCTTGGCGTGTAGGGTTGAACATATAGTTTTATTTTCACCTGCCACTTCGTTCTCTAGTGTACAATATAACGCTTCTTTTGTTCGCATCCATTGTTGATGTTAATCCTTTTTCGTCCGCTATCAACAAACATAGTGACGAACGTCCTTAACCATCACACCATCTTGCAAGCTCTGTCGATCAGTTTGAGCTGTTCTTCAGGCTTAGAGCAGGACAGCACAGCCTCCCACTGCTCCGGTATTGGTGTACAGTTTCTTGGCACTACCTGTGTGTGTTGGCAGGCCCATGTCACGTGGTAAAGTATGGGGTGTTCTCTGCTTAGCGGGAATTTGTTGGTGTATATTCCCGAATAGATTTTACTCGGAAGACTGAGATTGTGGTACGTATTAGTCTGCAGCTGTCTCCAAGCAACCGACTGTTCTCTGTTGAGGTCTTTGTAGGGAACGGGTATATCCTCCTCAGGTCTCTCTGGTGCTCTAAAATTGCTCCATAGCGTCTAGTAACTGTGGCTGGTTCTTCGTCGTTGTGCGCCCCCCCCCCGGTCGGCGTATTCTCGGCCAATGGTGTCGGCACGCTGATTTCCTGTCACAATTTCATGGCCTGGTGTTCAAGTAATGGAGCAGCTCGAGAAGTTGATTTTTCTTCCTTTGAGTATGCGGATGGCAGCACTAGATATGCGTCCACTGCTGTACCGTCGACACGCTTCTTGCGAGTCAGTAACTATTTCTGTAGTAGACTCTTCGCTATGGTGTGTGATGGCGAGTGCAATCGCCACTTCCTCAGCCTCGAGGATGTTGTTGCTTTTGATCGAAGCGCTATTGACTTCTTTAGGTTGGTGATCAACAATGCTTACAACCGACCCGGAGTGCTTTCAACGTAAAATACGTCGGTTCTCGCCTTGAAATTTTTTTTTGTGCTTCTGATCTGGCTTTTCTTCGAGTCTTATGGATTTCTGGATGCATGTTTTGAGGTATTGGACTGACTTCAATTGTCTGGCGAATGTCCTTTGGTATGCTTGCCGCGTTATTGATTTCTCCTCAAGCATCCCTCATGCCCAATGTCTGCAACGTATGCCTGCCCGTAGCAGTCAACAGTAATCCCATTTTCTGCGCAACAAGATGCGCCTCCATGTGTTCTCGCACTGTGTTGTTTATTCAGAGTTTAAGGAGTTCCTCTGTCGAGGTGTTGATAGGTAGACCAAGGGCGCACTTGTAGGCTTTTCTGAGGATTGCCTTTAATTGTTCTTTTTCCTGTGTGAGTGGTGTTTGGTAGGGGACACTGTATACAGTCCTACTCACCATGAGGGCATGTACAGGCCTACAAGTGTCCTCCTCCTTTATACCCCGTCTTTTGTTAGAGGTTCTGGTGATCATTATAGTGATTTGCGCTGTAGTGTTTGACAGCTGTATGATGGTGAGGTTTATACGAAGTCGCTTTGTATCCACATGCCGAGAATCTTAATTCGGAACACTTTTGGAATCTTCTTCCTCCCTATATAGACGTCTATGGAGTTTTTCAGATCGTATCTTCTTCTGTAGACTCTCAGGACTTCTGATTTCTCCGGAGAGCAGACGAGGCCACATTGACGCATGTAGTCGTGAACTGTATCAGCTGCGCGTTGCAGAAGATCTTGTTTTTGGCTTAGATATCCTCTTGTCACCCAGATTGTAACATCGTCTGTGTAGATGGCATGTCTGAGTCCTTCAATGTTTCTGAGGTTCCGAGCTAAGCCGATCATGACGATGTTGAACAGCATCGGCGATATCACAGAACCTTGGAGTGTTCATTTTGTGGGCGTATCAAACGTATCTGTGCGGATGCCTCCTATACCAATTGTGGCGGTTCTGTTACTGAGAAACGTTTTGATGTAGTTGTGTATTCGCTTTCCACAACCGAATTGGCTAAGCCCCTCTAGCACAGCCCTATGACTGACATTGTCGAAAGCAGCCTTAAGATCCAGTACAAGTAGTACGTTTTCGCCCTATTTTTAAACATCGGTAAGCACCTCCACCTTGATTTGTAGGAGGACTTCCTGTGTTGAGAGGCATTTTCGGAAGCCAAACATGGTGTGCAGCATGAGTTCGTTGTCTTCCAGGTAGGTCTCCAGCCTCTGAAGCACGATTCTTTCGTATACTTTATCCAAACATGAAGTCAACGAAATGGGTCTTAAATTTTACAAGCTGGGAGCCTTTCCAGAATTTGGAATCAATATTACTTCCGCATGTTTCCAGTCGTTTGGAATGGTACCCTTCTCCTAATGTTTGTTGATGAATTCTGTAAACTTTGTGATAGATTTGTCATCGAGGTTCCGTATCATAGCGTTGCTGATGCCATCCTTTCCTGGCGTAGTGTTCTTTGTTGCCGACAGCATAGCATGGCGAACTTCTTCTGTGGTAATGGGTTCGTCCAGAGCGGGATTAGCTACACCAGTGTATGCCAGGTTGCAGTCAGTATTCGTTGTATGCCCAATATAGCGCAGCTTTAAGTGTTCTAGCAGTTCCCGGTCTGTGCCTTTGAATTGGTGTGCAATCTTTTGAGTCGTCTTACAGGTTTTAGTCTTGGTTGTGGTTTAGTCTATGAGGGCCCTCAGCAAGGCCTATGTCCTTTTCCAACCTTGTGTACCTTGTAGCTCGTTGCATTTTTTGTCCCAGTTGCGCCTTGACAGCTTCGTCGCATACTCTTCGGCTTCCCTGGTGACTGCGACGATCCTAAGTCTCAGTTTGCGGTTGCGTTTCTGCTACTTCCATCTTCCTAATAGGCCACGGCGGGCGTTCTAGAGGTGTAGGAGATGCTTGTCCACCTCGGGCGTGTTTGTAGATAGGGTGATTTCTCGGATTAATCGTTTTCAGTCTGCCTTGATTCCCGAGACCCAACTCTCAATGTCCGCAATTTCTTTATTCTCGAATTCTGCCCTAGTTTTTCTAAAAGCTTTCCAGTCTGTAAGTCGAGCCAGGCCATGTCGTTTCTTAACCGGGAGGGTTTCTATCTGGATACGCAAAATGCAGTGGTCACCGCCAAGCGTTTTCCCTCCGTTTTCCGATCGGGCGTCCCTGACACCTTTAATGAACGCCAAGTCCGGGCACGTATCTCGGTTGATACTACTCCCCACTCGCGTTGGTTGAGTGTGGTCTGTAATGAGGCTTAGCCTTCTGCGATCAGCTTTCTGGCCAAATCCCTGCCTTTCTGAGTTTCCTTGACATATCCCCAGCTCTTGTGCCACGCATTAAAGTCTCCAAGGATGACAAGACCCTTTTTGACTGCTGCTTGTTCTGCCTTGCGCAGAAGGGAGCTTAAGCTGGTTTTCCGCTGGCCTTGTGGGCTGTAGATATTGACGAGAAACATGCTTCTGTCTGTTCTTTGTTTCGTTATGACTTCAATGAGAACGTGGTAAATATCTGTTGCATTGATGTCATGTCTAATTGCGGTGACCGCTTTGGCAACCAAAGTAGCGTCCTTACTTTGGCCAAGACTCTCATAAACCGAAAAACCAGTGAGTTTCGGTGAGCAGCCGGTTTCCTGGTGGGCGATGATGTCTGGTGGAGTTGCGCATATATTGATGTATTGATTCAGAAGACCTTGCTTTCGACGCATTCCACGACAGTTCCACTGCCATATTTCGAAGGTTTCCAACTCGATCGAGTATTTACGGCTGCTCGCCATACTCAGGTGATGACTGAGCGTAGGGTTTGCCTCTGGATTTCATGGCCGTGAGTTGCACCAGACGTTATCTATTCTTGCGCGCCTCGTCTTGGATGTTAGAAATGAGGTTGCCAAGATTTGCTAGGGCATTCTTTATGGCAGCCGCGGTAGTTGTGAATTCCTGGCACCCTACGGTGGCTGTGAGCGTTAAGTATGATTGGGGGTTAGCATTGGTCTGTCCGGTTTTCAGGGCCTTCAGTTCATCTGAGATCGTTTAGTTTCTACAGGACTTCGGCATTTTCTGCCCTGAGTGTCTGAATAGTCTGCCTTGTATCTTTTACTTCGTCGTCAGGTGGCGCAATGCCATTCTTACCGACCATTACTGTCTGTGTATTCGTGTTGTTTGGAGCAGTGGGAGAGGCAGAGAAAAAAGGTGCTTTCCTGCTCACCATACCGTCGTCTTCCTTCCTGGGATGGGTTTATTCTGCTGCTTTTTCTTGTTTTCTGGAACCTGGCGGGTCTTGGATGCCGATCATGACCATGACCGTGGTTTTGATGCTGCTCGGGACCGGGATGGTGAGCTTCCATCCCTGCTGAACCAGCGTTTCCGGGCCCGGCCGCCTCCATCGGCGCCTTGTGCTCCGGCGGCCGTCCGCTCTTTTGTTCTTGGTCGTGGGCTTCTCGGTCTTCTGAGGCGTTCCTTTCACTCCTTTGCCCGCCTAGGGTGCGCTTCCTTGCATAGCGCAGACCGGGGCTCACAAGTGTGTCTGTCCTCTATGACTGGCTGGGTGCAGTTTGAGCAGACAACAGCGTCTGGTGTTGGGCATACGTCTGCCCTATGCCCAGGCTTGAAGCATATATAGCAAACTTGCCGCGATGATTGATAGAGGTAGCAACGTGTCTCACCACCGTAGTAGTAAACATAGCGCGGGACTATCTTGCCCTCGAAGGTTATGATGGCACTTTGGGATTTTCCAAGCATTCTTGCATAAAGTACTTTCACTCCTTGGGTACGCACCCGGAGACGGGCTAGTAATTCGGTTGGCGTGGTCCCGGCGTCTAGTCCGTGAATCACACCCTTGCACGAGTTGTCCGGCGCGGCTACGTAAGCCATCACTGCATAGTCTTTTGCACCAAAACATAGACTTCGAAGGCTCTGCACAATGTTGGTGGTCTCCAAGCTTGGCGTGCTGATTATGGCGATGTTGGATCCATTGCGCAGCCGTATAAGCAGGTTGCTTTCGTTGCAGATGTCTGGGTTACCACATGCCAAAGTTATAGCGCGCGCCATCTGATGCGTGCTTAATTGACTTATGTTGAGCCCATCTCTCTGTCTAATGATGACCTTGAAGTCGGTTTTCGGTAGTGGAGGCAGTTTCTCTTTTCGAAGAGGATTCCCTGTCAGTTTAGGTTGGCTCGACGCTGATTTGTCTATCGCTTCGGCCCCGGTCTCCGGAACGGCGATCAGCCTTGAGTTGTGGTATGTTGCAGTGAACCATCCCCGTTGTCAAAAGGCTTCTTTTGCGAGACGCTGGTAGCATTTTCTCCGTAGCCAACTTTTTCAGTCAGATAGTGCTCAATGTACATGCCAATGGCTGCTAATGGGAAATGAGAGGCGAAGAATTCGGCTTTTGCTTTCTTACGGCTTTCGCTTCGTATCTACTTCTCATTTTTAACCACTTCGAGTTCATTCATGGTATATACAAGTTCATTGTATTCATGGCACTGCGGCTCAACGCTCGCTAAACCTTTCTAAAGCCAAGGAGGTTACACCCAGCGCGTATAACGTAGCAACGCTTTCTTGTCAGATAGTGCTTAATGTACACGCCAATGGCTGCTAATGGTGATCGCAGCCTGCGCGTTAACTAAAAGCCTAATGCTCCTGTGTCTCATTCCCCATTAGCAGCCATTGACATGTACATTAAGCACTATTTTTTATTGTTCAACAACGCACAGAAGAAGTCTCTCCCGGCACCACCTTGGAGATCAAAATGTTGTACTTGTTACATACCACGGGGGACGAACGGGTGCCGCTATAAGGAGCTTCGCCCCTAAAAGCGACCATCGGCACGCGTCGGCTGTGGAGCAGGCACCAGTCCTTGCCGTGACGTTACTTCCCCGCGACTACAGCCATGCCCGTGCTCTTTCTAGGGGGAAATAGCCTAAATGGTTCTCGTCGACCATACTTGCCACATCAGCCGCGCTTTGTGTCATTCTCTTGATTGGTCGTTTCCGGTACACGTCGGGGTTCACGACGTTCTCTACTATTGTCGCCGTCCCTGTCACTGCCGACGTGGTCGCCCGTCGTCGTCGCCTGATGTTGGTGTCGTGGCTGATGTTCTGTAGTTTGGCCAAGTGGCAATGGGGGCTACCCAGCGCTCCAAGCTGGCGGGACTCACCGAGCTCTTGCAGTTTATGGGAATATGGATGCCACGATTGTAACTGAGGGAGTTTAACACGTACTGGTAAGAGATGTACTCCCATATTCTATTACTAAGAAATCACTATATTTCTTCCATGGAATAAATATATGATATAGGCACTAACTATTTATGTTCACTTCTAAGCACACTTAGGTATATCACAACTAAGGAGTCTTTCACCTACACCCAGGTACACGGAAAATCCAAAGGCTTCCACAGGCAGATAACATTAGGCGCAGTATAGCATCACGTGTGTGTACGTACCATTTGAGTCGATTGCTTTGCTGCGCATCAAGATTCAGTCGCATCGTGACATTCCTGGATTTGTTTACACGTCCATCCACCTGATTCAGTGACATTTTTGGGCATTATTGGCTTCAGTCTCCACCCAAAACTGCTGTATTGCTGCTCAGATAGTGGGCATCAGTTTTCCGGACATGTCAGGAAACTGATTGGTTGCCATATATATTCCTTTCATGAGTTGAGGATCTAGCACAAATTGCATTCAAGATGATGTATAGTGTAACTCTCATTTGATGTGCAGGGAGTAACTTATACCGTCGCGCAAACTTCCCTTGATCCCCAAAAGTCTGTACGGGAGTTTTTTATCTAAGGGAGTCAATATAGTAGCATTTTTGTGTATAAATAGCACGAAGTAAAGGAAATATGTTGAATGGCCTTGCACCTAGGTACAAAATGTTAGTACAGTACTTGACGAAAATCAGATGGACGAGCTTGTAGGGCTTATCAGTACCTAGTGTTCAAAGACGGGAAGCTCTCAATACCAATAATTCTGCTTGAGTAGAGCTGAGTGCTGGATGCTGAGATGACAGGAATACGAAAGAGGAGCTTTTGGACACCGAATACACACCGGTTTACGCTGACAAATATGTCTTGTTCAGGTGTTGCATGACAGAATGCAGGTGTGAACTGTGCTCATCTGATGAGCTCGCGAGGAGTAGGTTGTTGAGGCAAGCATGACAGAATTCAACGCTAGAGAAAACGCTGAAATGACTGTATGGAATTTTCCATGCCGGATGGAATATATAGAAGATTAGAAAGATCAACGGTGTCACTATCAGTATGTTATTCGAAATCTACACGTCTCATAAAAGACTTTGATGGTTCGACCACATGAGGCCGATTTCGGAAAAAATTGTTGCATCATATATCTGTGACAACATATACGAATGTGAAGCTCTGGGAACAATGATCAGCTGCGGTTGTTGAGACAGCTAGGCTAAGTTGACTGTTGGTGCTATGTCGTGAGCATCCTGTTTTAGACTGCAGCACCATACACAAAACACAGTAACAGCAACACACAGCACACACTAGGCTGAGTCAAGTTAGCAAAATCTCTAAATATATACGTAATTTCTTATGGCTGAGTCGAAAATTCTTTTTTATTGCATCCCAATTGAGATATTACTTCAGATATAATTCATGTAGCACACCAATTTTGTGGTTAAGTAAACGGCCATATGCAAAATAATTCTTCGTTTTTTCCCTGTCATCAGAGCCCTGTGACTATTTCTCAATGAACCATCCCATACTGATGTGGTGGCTCCACAATTTAATATATCAGTGATAATGTAGTGTACCATAATATTGTTGCAACGAAAAGAAGCAGGTACGTTGCTATGCTTTAAAACACAAGTATTGATCTGACCGATCGCTTTGCACTAACGCAGAGCTTTTCTTGGTGGTGTTATGACCGGCGCCAGAGCTGACGAGGGAGCGGCGCTCTCTTATCCCTCAAACAAGTAGCCGACTGGCCGGCTGCCTATGCCCGCCAGGTATTGTCCGTGCTAGCCGGAGGATGAGACGTCGTGTCGCCACTACGCCGTAAGCCGTACCAGAGAGTACAACAAAGACAGCATCTTCGTTGGAAGAAACCACGGCGGCCGCCCCAAATTGCCCTGCTAATTGAGCGAACAGATCGGCGGACCGTTTGATGTATGCTGTCAGGAGCTTGGGACCCCTCGACCAGCAGCGCACATACGACGAGGAAGAGTCCCGCTAGGGCCACCTTGCAGTGCACTGATAACGACTCGATATTGGACGTTCACGTGGGCCGTGCATGCTCGTACCCCTCGCCTGTTGTGTGTGTGTGATTGGTGTTCCAATCAAGAAGCGGGAGCCCGACAGGGCTTAAAACGACGCTGCAGAGTGCTGGACATCGCTCTGAACCTTGTAACGGTTCATCCACCACGCTCGTGGTTTGTGTGAACTCCTAACATCATGCTGTAAATAACTGTAAATAGTGCCATAAACATGTTTGTTTTTCGTATCCTCATCTTCTGAGCGTTCGTTTCCTCAACCCAAAGCTACACCACGCTACCACAAAAGATCGGGCAGACCCCGGTCCGCAACAACTGGTGATGAGCGCTGGGATCCGAAGCGACCACTGGTGAACAGTGCCGAGAGCCGCAACAGTGGTTAAATGTCATGAAAAACGTGGAAAATTAGCGCTCATGTTGTGCACACTCTTCCTTAGTCCTCGTTATTTTTGAGATGTTTTGTTTATACGCTCACTCGTTGCAGAACCTGGTATTTTCCAAAGTGTATACATGTAATGTTGTTAAGACAAAGTAATAGTGGACGGGCGTAGGTAGACTGTCATGGCTTTTCGCATTTCTTATTAAACCGTGCATGTGTATACGCTTAGTTATTGCATTTTACGAGCTGCCGTATTGTGTTCATGCGTTCTGGTGTATGTCGCATTCAGAACGAGGTGTAGCTGAGATTAAAAGCACACACACATGTGACCATGCTGGGTCACTTTTTCAAAGGCATAACCAGTGTTTATTTTTAGGTGAAGTGCCGAGCCCACAGTGTGGTTGAATCGGTATTAATGTATTGAGCTGTATAGCTAGAACCCAATCTTGTGCCAACGCCCAGCACCTTATACTACCACTTTATATAGGAGAAAAACTATGTGCTTGTTTGTCTCTTTATGAGCGTCATCCTCGCTTAGCATGAACACGTCATTCCCGCACGCACAACCGTGGCTTTTTAAGCATGCCGAGTTCAAGACGACTGCAGGTGCGTACCATCCGGAGCTCTGGCATGATGAAATGAAATATATGCTGCAACCGGATGAGCTTATGCTGGTTTTCGCGATTTCGTGATGATTGCCAGAATTTTATTGCCAATTCTTTTTACGATGTATTTCGATCGTTATCAGGCCCCTCAGGTTGTGTTTGGCAGAGAATCACGCAAACGTTTGGCGCAGACGTCAGCTAAATCACGGCCTGACAGTCGTAAATTGCGATGTGCAGATCGAGAACGTTACTCCCACCGCTATGATAGGTGTCCGTGTGACACGCAACGCAAGCGCACACAGTCGTAAGAACTAGTACGCTTCTATTCTTGGTTATGCATCCAGCTTGTGCCGTATAAAAGCTATAAATTTTATGCAACTTTATTTTAAAAGCTTGTTTTGGGGTCTTTTGCGCTAGCCATGGCCTCGGTAGTGATATCAGCTCGCCAGGATGAGTGACAGTGGATTTCAACATTTGCTGGTTGACTACACTATCCATGCCTTTCTTGGTGCTGAATGTCAATTTCGTTGAAGAAGCTTGAAAGCAATTTTTGAATTGTTATGAATAAATATTTACGTGACCACATTTCGAGCGAAGATCTGGCAACAAAGATTTTGTCATCCGGGTTTCAAGCAGAGAATGGGAATTTCAGCTGCCTCAGTAACGCCAGCGACAAGTCAGATTACATTCGCTAGTAGAAGTTACCGTTCTTCTGTACGGGTGCTTTCTTGTTCATACCTGTTACCTGTATTTTAATCAACCACTCGCCGTAGTCTGCGAGTATTCGGCGAGTATGTAGGACAAACAGTTGCAGCTAGTCGCGTACGTGTGATTCGAGTGATCATTTTTTTTCTTTCAATTAGAGGGTAAATGGTAAAGTACAGGTAATCTTTTTAATGCAGAACTTGTGTAATCTTACCGGAACATGGTGTGTACCTAAGGTGTATACCTATGTCTCGGGTATTCTTTAGAAAAGTACCTGCCTGCCACCAAGGCTAATTTTGTGTACACGAATGCCAAACTTGTGCTGTGAATTGGCAGTATGAGCTAAATGGTACATACACGTAGCACCTGTCACCCCATTTCCCGTAATCGCGTCTTTACGGTGCACTTAAAACAAGGCCAAGTACTGTAGTTTGCTGTGAATTCAGCGTGGCCTCTATGTGGAGCTTGGCCCATTGTAGCAAGGTGCAGTTCTGTGTGTGGCAGGTTAGTTAGCTAGACAAGGCTTGTGTAACTTGCTATCTGCTTTATATAAAATGAGCAGTGACGTTCAAAAGCTCGTGACATCAATACGAGTAAATAAAAGTGGCATCAACGTTTCTGTCAACTACATCGCAGCGAAGAAATGGGTGGTGCTTATGTTGCAACTAGCGGGGTTAGCTTGGCGGACAAGCAAAAGAGCTCTGAGTTACTTTTTAATTTTTCTTGCTTTGTAAGCCCAAAAATACCTTTCAGTGCGTTTTGAAAATTCACTCGTTGGGAGTCAGAAGCAAAATATGAAATTTCAAGTATTATTTTATCTGAATTTGTATGTTGGCCTTGTCTTTAGCTCCTTGTAGTTTCAGTAGTATAAACGCCCGCCATTCCTCTGCAAGTAATGCTGCTTCTGTGCACAGATGTGCCAAATTAGATTTCCGGCGCCGTTCTAATAAAATAATGTTGATAATACCATGCTTCACCAGACTCCCACGTTTGAGACTATGTATCAGTGGCAATAGCATTGCTGATCTAAACATGTGCCACTTGATTTCGAGGCCACCAATCTCACAGCCATACACCAAGAAATATTTTAATAACTTAACAGTGCTGGCACGCAATATGTAATATATTGCATGCAGCCAGAAACCAGATGCAAAATTTAACCTCCCAGAAGTGGAAATTCAGTTGTGGTGGGGAAAAAGTGCGCCAGTGCACAGCGACCAAGGAGTCGTCAAGAATTTTTTGAAACCGTGCCGTAATAGTGGAGTCAAACGCTTTAATATTATCTAAGAGCAGCAATCTCTCTTTTCGTTCTTCTTTTCACTACCCTCTGTTGATACTTCTCCCGATTTGGGATTTTTCGATATTCATATTTTAGCTTTTTCATTGTAATAACATAGGAGGTCCCGCCTGCGGTTTACTACCTTGGGACCTCCTCCTGCATACTTACTCACAATGTACACTTCTGATGCTAATAAAGAAACATTGATTGATTGATTGATTGATTGAAGCCACTGTGCCCTCTAGCCACCTCTCCCAATCTTGGGTGGCATACATCATCGATGACATGCTGCTCTAAACACTGTCTTGTCACGGCTGCCGCGACTCCACCCTCTGTCTACTTTCTGCTTGTTGGCGAACCGCTGTTGCCGTGCCAGCCCGTGCTTATACAAATCATGCCGGAATGAATTCTCTGCTATGCACCACATACCTCATTTTCAAGCACGCCCATGCATGCGGGCATCACGACGATGCACGAGTGGCGTGGACAGCTTCTTGCAGATTAACATGAAGTCATAGGTGCTTGCTTGACCAATTGCAGCATATTTATTCTGCACGCCAGATTCAACTTTTTGATGACCCGTGCCAGCCCAAAAGGCATGAAAGGATTGTATCTTAGAATTTGTGGAGTTCTGGCGTCTTGTTGCGCTGCCCCATGAAGAATCGTTGATCATGCATAATTTTGCATATGTTGCACGTATTTACTTCAAACGTTTGAAAAATATATATATAAAAGATAGTTTATGGGCCTTTTAAATAGACCGGAGAGGTCGCTCCGGTCTATTTGAATAAATAAATTTAATAAATAAAATTACTAAATTTTATAAATGAATAATAAGTAATAATACTGCATAATATTAGATATAACAAATAATAGTAAACCTTAAATAGTAAACCTATATAATAAAAAATCACCTAGATGAAGTTAGCTTTAGGCATTTGCCAATAATGAGGAACAATAGGGGGGCTGAGAAGAGGCATAGCGAGAGAAGGCTAGGCTAAGAAAACTCTCTTACACCTTTGCAAAGCGTGATGTAATAGAAACGGCCTACCTCGACGTGGGGGTTAATTTTTAAGCGTTTTATTTAGAATGGGAGGAGATAGAATGAAAGAACAAGAAGGAGAAGAAAGCCCATAGGCGAGCTAAAAAAATTTGGAAATGTTTTGAAATCATAAAAATCATAGAATATGAATACAGCTCAACATTGTTATTGGCAAGTGTTACTTCTCAAAACTTGAGATTGCAGAGTTGGATGACTTCAGCCATTTATTTGTGTCTTGAGTAGATGCCAGCAGGAGTTGCGATTCGGAGGAGTCATTACATTGTGATTTTCGCAGCAGGATTAGGGTAAGTCAGGCGCAAAACAGGCTAATTCAATTCTTTTGGCTTCAGCGCTTCATTTCAATCGAATCTATGTTGTTCGGATTCCATTTTGTCTTCTTTTTATTGATGCAATGCAGCCTTTTACCGTTCTATTCACATTCCATGGCTATTCTCATGCCTTGGCCATGACAATAGCCCTGACCAATTTAGTGTAACTCCCTATTATTCTTCTGTTTGATGTCTGCCCTGTTCTAGACAAAATGCTTAGAAAATAGTCCTTCTTATTTATTGCACATCTAATTTATATGAAACATTTTACTCTTTGTTCATATTTACAATAAATATTGCTTTGATGCTGTTGTCATCAACGCACGCTATTGTAGCATTAACACACATTTTTTTGGTTTTTAGTCTTCTGATGCCTAAAAAATAGAAATGAAAAGCGTATCCATACAGTAAATGCTTATCAGCTGGTATTTTATTGAATACCCTTTTGAGAGAAGGAAGGGGGCATGTGATCGTAAACAGCACAGCAGGCCCAAAGTATTTGCGTTCGCGTCATCACATTCGGGGATTTTTTTGCACCTTACGATTTCACGCCGTTTGCAGCAGGGCAGTTGTGTATCGCCTACTGAACATTCGCGAAAGCACCTTTTTTGCGTAAACAGTGAGAACGCACCCACAGTTAAGGATAAGAGATTTGCTCGAACAGCCTTTGTTCAGTTTAGAACAGTGTTGACACACTTAAGACATCTACACTCTAAGCCGAAAACGGCCAAAATGAGAGCAACGGCTGTTTTTATTCCTTCAGACAATTGTTACTCGTCGAGAGGACCAAAAGGAACAAGATGGCCAACATGTTCAAAAACGGGGGAGCAACTGTTAGCCTGAAGCTTCTAAGGGAGCAACGGAAGGAGGAACCGCTGTAAATGCTCTCGTCACGCAACAGTTACTCCCCTGAAGGACACCGCACAGAAAAGTGTATGCCGCCCACATTGATATTCATGGGCTAGATTATTAATTGTTCTGTGTGCCAAAAGTTAACCAAACCAAAAGAGTGGTTTATTTCAGCATCCGCAGATAATAAAATACCAGCGCTGGCTGAACATAGAAGGCCTGAAAATACAGCTACCACAAGTGCCTGACACACGCCACAGCAGCACGGAGAGTTTGCATGTCAAAGCGAACCAAACGCCGTAACACGTGCAAAACAAGGATGTGAAAAAAAAAGCCTAGACACGCCATTCGTCTGCTAGGGAAAAGCGTCAAAGCTGATCAAGCCCCAAAACACGTGTAAAAGGACCCCCCACCCCCCACTAATATATCAGAGGAAAAAAAACAGACCCCGACGCACTTTTCATCAGCCGTCAAACTTTGCAGCACGCTTCGACGTGTAGTTTGGGGGCAGAATGACAAATCTGCGCCATCTGCGCCCGCACGATAATTGTGGCGCTAATATAGCAAGCGATGTAATTTACAAAGTGATCATTATTAAATGTTTTGTGTACTAGCACAAAATATAACTTAAACTGATTTTTATAAATTTATATAAATTTTAGTATACCTAAGTTTTTTTAAGAGTGTATTAGGAGAACACACTGAAAGCATTGCGCTGACGCCTGTGCTGCCACTCCTCGACGTTTTTTTTTCAGCGCAACTAGTTTCGCGTTTGCACTACTCATATTCATATGGTTTGTTGTGGGCGAGCACATGGACATGCAAGCTTGTGTGCTATGTTTTGATCGTGCGTGTGTGTGGCAGATTTGCGTTTATACTTAATCATGGTGTAGTTTAGTGTATATTTACCTTTACAGAGTGCATTGTTGTTGTGAAATTTGCTTCTGGGTGGAACAAACACAACGTAAACACGTCTTCAGCTGTTCGCTCGTCAAACAAAAGACTATGCATGCATCAGCGTGCAGTTGAGTGGTATTTCCAGAAACATTTAATGCTCTTACAGTGTGTGTAATTACAGGCTAGCATTGGTTGGGGGGTTTTCAACCCCAAATTTATGCTTGTTCACAGCTTGTGAAAAATGTTGAGTTCTCGAACAGATGGTTCATTGTCTTTTTCTCCAAATACATCGTTGAGTGGTTGCGCTATCAAAAGAGAAATTCTGTGCTCTTGGTTATTCACCATGTCTATTGCTAGCCATATCGAACTAAAAAACCTCTATTATTACCGCCTGCATACCCTATTGCTTCCTCTGTCACTACTGCAATGCCAGTGTACTTTTGCAGTTTCAAGTTCCTTTCCGCAACAATACCTCGCTTGAGAAAACATTGGGGCGTGGTTGAAGCTGCCTTCATACTGGTACGTTTCTATGATTGGCTTTATGTATCGTTAACGGCTGGGTGTTGGGGCCTTGGGCCGTATTTTTTGGAGCTGTAAAGTGTATGTAAATCAGTAAGTGAACAAATTGTCGCATCACTTCACTGGCATAGCCAGGCGGTGGCGCACAGAATTTTTTAGGCCAGGCGTAGGGAGCCCAATATGACGACCATATTAGCTTGCCCTGCATCCAATTCAGATAGGCGGACCCCCCCCCCCCCCCCCATCTCCGCAAGCCCTTCCAAAAAATCTGCCTACAGCACTGCGTTACTTGCTTCAACTCTACGCTGAACGTGTTATTTTATAAGCGCACCATCAAGTGAGCACTTTACAAATGGACAGAACAATTGGAGGAGGAATGAACTAAATCTTTCAGATTTCTTTAGTGATGCAAAATCTTCGCAAAACTGAATATTGTGAAAGACAATCATAAATGCTGTAGGTTCGCGTTAGCGTTGTAATTATTCTGCATCCTGAAATCTTTATGCGCTGTGAAAACTAGGGAAGCCGTTGAAGTCAAATTTTGACGTTATTACCAATCAACGAAAATTTCGACAACCCCAATAACGCCGTTTGGGATTTGCCGCATGCACATAATTAGGCTGATTACCACTTGGCTGTCCTTAACCAGACTTCACAGCTACCAAATAAAAAAATATTTGATGCATGTCCTTTACTACTTTTTTCAGGTTTATGACACAAATTTGGTTATACTGCGGATAATGATGTCCCCAATGATGCTAAAGTACAAAAAGCAAGTGAATTTTGGTGAGTGCAGACTTTTTGTACTACGTATACGAAAGGATCGCTTTTTGGGGGCAAACTGCACATGTGCTGGCCAGCGAATTGTTTATTATGCCACATGGTTACACTAGCAATGACAATTCAACATGGCTCCGCTGGCCCGTGTGTGTGCTTACACTGTTACCGTTGAGATAAAACGTCTGTTTTCATTGCAGGGATTGCTGTTTGTACTAGAAAGCCAACTGTCAAGATTTGTTTACGTTGGCGCTACTAAATATACACTTTTCCTATTTACATCGATTTTGGCTTGCACAAAGCATAACACTGGGCCTAGATTCACTTTCTTGTGCACCTCCTTGTTGTTCCAAGATCCTGAAGTGTTATGCTCTTACTAGAGGTTGCAGTGTTTCTAATGTTTGTATTTCTAATACGTCGACCAAGCATGCGATGTTGGCTTGAATGGTAGCACATCCTCAACAAATGACTTTGTGGCACACGTAGAAGGCAGTACAAAATATATGGGCAGACATTCATTCCGGGCGCTAACTTCTAATAATGCTTTTTTGGAAACCACGATGCACTTATTCCAATTCGTCTGACAAACCTGTTTGGCTGTGAACGAACAAGAAGTTGAAGTAGTAAAAGCTTCACATATTGTTGCGCTCAGATATATATGTATCGGCAAGCTATCTGTGACACTGTCAAAGAATCAGAATACCTGTGCATGCCTTAAGATATTGCCACAAGGCAGTAGTGGGATTGAGGCATAAAGCGGTAGAGGGTCCCTGGCCGAAAGGAAAGACTACGAAGTGGATAGAGACTGGTTCCAGCCTGCCAGTGCGCCAGGCATTGTCATCGCATGTAATCGTTGTAAATATCTGTAAATATACGTTTCCTTGTAAGATTATTGGTGGAGATGTGGGTACGCCTACCTGGCTTTTCCGGCAAACCAACACGGAACTTCGGAGTGGTCGCCACCTTCATTTTCCTGCAATGGCTCAACAGGCCCACCCACAAAAGCAACAGCAGCCGCAGCTGCAGCAGCAGCACCAGCACCAGCACCAGCAGCAGCAGCTGCCTCCTCTGATTCTCCTGCCTCCACGAGACGCCGGAACCTTCTCGGGCACAGGCAAGGACAAGGTGAATGTTGAAGATTCGGTCGCTTTATACGAGCGCGTGAGCGAATACTATAGGTGGGACCCTACGTTGATGCTGGTCAACGTTGTATTTGACTTGCGGGATACGGCGCTCACCTGGTATGAGACGCATGAGACGGAGTTGACCAGATGGGACGTTTGCAAACTGAAGCTTCTCGAGTTATTCAGCAGGCCAATTGGGCGACAGCAGGCCGCGAGGAAAGACCTGGAATGTCGCGTGCAGACATCGACAGAATCATATGTATCTTACATACAGGACGTATTGGGCCTCTGTGGAAAGGTGAACGAGAACTTGAGCGGAACTGACAAAATCGCTCACATATTAAAGGGAATTGCCGATGACGCCTTCAATCTGTTGATCGTTAAAGATTGCGCCACCGTCGACACGGTTGTGAAGGAGTGTCAGCGCTTCGAGCACGCGAAGAACCGTCGCATAATTCGCCAGTTTGCGCGTCTGCCTAATACGGCAGCCACTTCGACCTGCAAAGACAGCCCCAAGTTCACGCAAGTTACATCGTCCGAAGATGTCACCCGAATCGTTCGCCGCGAACTCGAAGCAATGGCTCCTGCAGCCATCGCCTCTGGCGGTCCTCAAGACAACGCATCCACCGTCTTCCTCATCCAAGCCGTCGTTCGCCAAGAAATAGCAAATCTCGGCATCAAACGTGTTTGCGCTGTTCGCACCACCAAGAGCTCGGCTTCTGTTAACCAGATTCCGGTGTACCCTTCACGCTACCCTTCCCGCTGCCGGAACCCTGCTGAATGGAGAACGTCGGATGATAGACCGATCTGCTTTCACTTCTCTTGAAAGCTGAGCTCCTGGTCGTCACTTGCTCCCGGCTGCGGCGGCTGCATTTCCGATGGAGGCGGAAATGTTGTAGGCCCGTGTGCTCAGATTTGGGTGCACGTTAAAGAACCCCAGGTGGTAAAAATTTCCTGAGCCCTCCACTATGGCGTCTCTCATAATAATATGGTGGTTTTGAGACGTTAAACCCCACATATCAATCAATCGTCACTTGCTCTTTAAAGCAGAGCATTTTTAGCGCTAAAGAACCTTAACTATATCTGTCTCCCAGGCGGTCTGTGTAGTACTTATGTGATCGATCAATTTATACTAGCCTCTTAAGATGAGGCGCTCTGTGATGGTCTCCTAACTTGACCCCTTAGATAAGCAACTCACTTATAAGTGGATTCATTCGAGACTCGCTCATACTCAAATTTAGCCATATGTTGAGTGAGTACGGATGAGTAATTTTTAACGAGCTTGAGTCCATGTGAGTCTTGTTTAAGAAAATTTTGGTGGGTCAGAATGAGCCTCAGGCGCGAAGTAAGTATAGGTTAGTTTCAATGCGCTCTAGATTTTGGCCATATGATGTTTGACATGAGCCACATCTTGCATGACAGGACAGAGTATGTTATAAAAGGGTTTGATTAAGCAGTTCACTGACATTTGGTTTTGATAATATACAGTATGTTTATTTACACTACTTACAAATGCGTTAGAGAGCCAAGAATCTATGGTTCAATGTTTTCGAAAAGTCTGTTCTCACTGTGTTTTCGACCACTGATTCACCTGGCACCGGCCAGACTCTTGTCTTCCTCTATTGCTTGCTGAGCCATTCAGCATACGAAGGGTTGGTCAGGCAGTTTCCCCAACAGATTAGGCGTGAGGCCCAGCACCTGAGGCGCGAGTGCTGCAATCGCTGTGACGTGCAGTGTTGGATCATGTAGTCTCGCCTCTGACTGGCAAAGAAAACGTGGCAGTTGCATGTGTGCTTTTACCGTGACTTCGCGGTGTTTTCACTTTCTAACAGCGTTGTTTCGCTTTGGCTTTTTGTGTTCGTACTTCTGCAAGCTACACATTCCGGAACAACAGCAAACGTAACAGGCAGCATGCCACAGTGCGCATCGTGGCATGCCACAGCATGCCACAGTGCACTCTCACGGCCGCTTGCAGTGCCACTGTCACCTCTCTCTTTCTGTGTGGTGGTTGTTATTTCGAGCCTACGAGTGTAACCTGAGTACCGAACGTAAATGTTCACATAAAAGCGGAACGTTGAAGTTTCCGCACGGGAACCACGCTCACAACTAAAAATGAATGTGCGAACAGTCCGATTACGTATATTTTAAAGTACGATGTAGGTGTAATAGGATCTGGGGAAGTTGCTGTCATTACATTCTAGAATGTGCGCCATTGTTGTCTGAATTGTCACAGAGTTTAGATATACCCCGGAAGTGCACTTCTTTCCTCTTGTTTGGGAAATTCCACCTTGTTGCAGTATATTTCGTGGCCAGTTGCTTCTGCGTGTTCGTCTGCCTCGTTGGACGATGCTTTCTTCCTTACGTCATACATGCGTCACTCCAGTTATAGCTACTTCTCTCTCCAGGGTAACCTAACCGCAACCTGTGCCACTCCCTACCTCCTCCCCAGCTCTCCTTCTCCATGTGTGTACCAGACCACACTGGTTTCAATCCACCAGTAGCGTAGCCAGGGGCTGGCACGCCAGGCCCGTGCCCCTCTACCCAATTTTTTCTATGGGATATAGCGGCGCAGAATATAACGTTCTACCACATCTGCTTGCCTGGCTGAGAGCCATTCGAATTAAGGTGGCGCCCACTTCGAAAAATTTTTCTGACAATGCCCCTGCCATCTGCGACCTCAACTCACAGGGTTTTTTGCTTATAGATTACGCCTATAGAAGAGCCCATAGCCACTGTCGCTTTCTCTCAATGTCGTTTTCATCTACAGGAGAAAACTTTGTAAGCTCGGAAAGTTGTTTCATCTTCCATGAGTTGCCGTGAAATATTGCACAGTTTGTGAATAAAGCTTGAAAAAACTGGACATTCCCTATTTCATTGGAAGATCTGAGCCCCCCCCCCCTTTTTTTTTCTTGAAGTTGCGTCGTTCCGGCCACAGTCCTGGCGATGGACATTTGCGGTACTGTCGCTAGGTCAATGGGTACACGCCGTTGTTTTTTTACCTGGTCGAACGCACCTTGAAAGGGAGAGCTGAAGCAGTACCCAACCCCACGTTGAAAGAAATAAACAAGGTGTGAAGGTGGGTAGGGGGAGGTGTAGTGGTAGGAAAATTTCTTGACTTGGAATTCTAACCCGTGCATAGGCCTTTTTTTTTCACTTTACATTAATGCGCTGCGAAAAAGCGTCTTAAGATTTCGAAGGGGCTGTTATCGCTAGTAGCGGGACACTGCACATAAAGTTCACTTACTCATGCGCTTGTACGCTGCCTAATTCTGAGTATCAGTATAAATACTGATGTATAAATTCGCTACTGAAAATAATTGGGCTGTAGCGTATGACATTTCTGCTTCCCTGAAAAAAACTAAATTGTACACCAGTCGTTTTTTTCACCACCCATACTCTTCGTTTTCAGGAACCTGCCAAATTTCATGGTCGCGAGCTCGGCAGATTCGTAATTCAATTTGTGAAGTGCGTCAAATGATTTGGCACGCACAGCAAATTCTAATATCTACTTCATCATTGTTCGCTGAGTTAGGTGGTTCAAAATACCGCTTTCATTGCAATAGCAGAGCTTATGTTTACACTGCACAATTTCGCAGATGTTAAATGGTTTAAACATATTTTCTTTTTTAATGTAAGCCTTTTTTGTATAATGCTCCATATTTGGTATCTAGTGATAAAAAATGCATAATTCTGTTCCTTGTAACTTCCTCCAAATTTACATTTTAGTGCTCTAAATGTAACATTTTGCTGCTCCCAAAATTGCTCCAAATTGCCTTTCAGCTGTTGCACCCCTGATCTTGTTAAACGGTAGCTCTCAGTGACACTGTGTGCAATAAGAAACAAGTTTTATTGTTGACATTTCTTTCTCATTTCTTCTGCTGCCGCCGTATTCTAACATGCACCTACCAGGCTGACCAATATAACTGTTGGCGCATGACAGAGAAATCTTGTACACTACTTCTGCAACACAACGAATGGAGGAGCTTCGGTGTTTCTGACCAAAATCACCTTTTCTTTTTTTTGCCCTTGGCCCCAAGCTTAACAAGTGCGCAAGTGCTGCCCAGATTCTTCAGAGCCGTATATACCACTGCCGCATCACATCTGGATGCGACACTCTTAATTGTGCGTCATCTTGTGAACAAGTCTAACAAGTGTTGTGTATTTTGATCTCCTGATAAGAAATTGTACCAATAAAGAACTTGAACTTGAACGTAGAGCAGCAGGCTGAAGTGGCTTTTATGATATTTCTCACAGACTTCGAACTACTTGAAATGTTTAAACCATCTCGCCACCTTTCGCAGGATCTAGCGACACCATGATCGGGAAACCCTACTGTTGGGAACCTCTGAATCTGAGCATGAACATTGCTTATTACTTTGTGCACACGTGACTTGCACACCACCTCCTGTACCAAAGATACAGCCAATCTTTCTTTGGTCACTTTGGAATAAGCTGATGTGTAAGGCAAAAGAGGCTTTTGCGACCTTGGCCTGTACTGCCAACACACGTCCATTAGGCAGGGATGAGGCAGCTGCTCATATTGCGTACTTTTGATACATTTTTGTTTTCTTATGCCAAGCTGCTCTAAAAGCATAAAAATGAAGAAAATTTCACCGAACTGCTCCGAAACAACTTCGAAAGCTGGAATTTGGTAACAACCTCAGCCTCAGCAGAGAATAAAGGGTGAGCTTGGCTGATCAGACGCACCCACTTCGGTTTTTTTCCACTTCGCACTATTCTGGTGACGGAAGCTCCCGTGGTGCCACCATAATCATTAAACTTTAGCAAACATGCGTGATCCAACAAAAATGTGCTACCTTGCATCAAGTGTGCTGCTTCTACTAGCTAGGCTGTGTGTTCTCGTGCCACTGTCGGCTAGCGAAAACCACCGAGTTGGATGGCAAGCACAGCGGCGTTGACTCTCCGGTTCTCTGTTGTGCGTAGCGCGTTCTTCCGGTCACTTTGGCTTTCATGTCGACGTTGCAGCGTGCGGTCACCTACGAGTACGTGTTTCCTGTGAGCGAGTAACTGTGAACGTGGAGTCATTTTTTTTCCTGCATTTCATGCGGCTTCCGGAGGCTCTGGCACGTGCACATGGGTTCTCAAATTTGGTTTTGTTTGCGGCAGAAAATCTGCAACCTATTTCCGGTATACACCCATTAGCTACTAATTTATTTAAACAATTGAGTTCTCATTGGATTCTGCATTCAAAAAAGCCATCGCAAGTGAAATCCACACATGGGTGTCTGCAGATGGAAACAGTTGGCTACATGCAAAGCCGTTGGGACAAAGCAAGTGTTCAAGCCATTGTAAACAATATTAATGGGTACCTCAACGCATTATTCATGACCCATTATGCATTGGCAAACAATGGGTACACTTTCCATCAATAGTCATTTATCACTGCTCAGTTTTGAAGTCGAAACTCGCAACAACTGTGTGGCAGCCGCATTTCCGATAGAGGTGGAAATGTTGTAGGCCCATGTACTCTGATTTAGGTGCAGGTTAAGAACCCCAAGTGGTCGAAATTTCCGGATCCCTCTACTACAGTGTCTCTAATAATCATACGGTAGGTTTGGGACGTTAAACCCCTTAAATCATTATACTCGCAACAAGTGCTTAAAGAGGCGTCACTGCATGCGTGCCGGCCCTGGGCGACACGAGCTTTTGTCTTATCTCAATCATTGTTTCGGTCAGCGGCAGCGTGACTTCGATTTATTTCTTTCTCTCTTATTTTGCTATAAAACTTGCCTCTCTATATTTAGCATTTTGTTTGCGTGGACACGTATTTATCACCTGCGCTGTGCGAGCACTTTAAGCGAGTCTCGCAGTGGCGTGGGCAGCACTCACAAGTCTATGTATAAATTGGAGTTCTACATCGACGGTGATGACCTCTAAATATTGAAAAAAAAAGATAGAACTGGCCAACTCTTGCTGTACTAATAACGCGTGGTTGCTCATGTGGAGAGGCGTTATCAGTATCAGTCGCCTATCACTTAGTGCCATATGCCGGCGCTTTACAATATAGTCTATGCGGTGAAATATCGTGGCCCTCGCGCTGCACTCTTGGAGGTGGTCCTGCATGAGGTGGCCGCGAATGGCAGTGAAGCATGCTTTTGTTGTCTGTTAAAAGCTCTTGACGCTATCATGTCAGGCTTTTTTTAGGCAAACAACCACTGTCACGTCACTAAGATTCTTGTGCAGTCACAACTTTTTAATTTCTTTTCCACTGTATTGCGTTTTTGTCATGTTTCCGCTGAACCTAGCTTTGAACAAAACCTTTTATAGAAATTTTTATGGATGTGATGGGTTTATTTACGCTGAAAAATGTCAGCGCTCTGCCGTCACTGCCAAATCATCGTCGCTCGAGAGCGTCCCATCTCTTCTTCTTTGTCGCTCTTTCAGTCCGCGTTACATTTCCCTCCAGACCAGACGAAGCTCACCGAGCGAGTAGAAGCGATCGGTTGTTGTAGGGCTTCAATCGGGCCATGTGCACAATTTGCGTCTTGCGCGAACGCCGGTTCTGAGCTGTAACTTTCGCAACTGCGAAAGTGATATCCCTTAAGCACTGAGTAATGACGAATGGTCCTGAGTACTTAGAAAGAAACTTCTGGCAAAGTCCCTTCTTTCGAACGGGCACAACTAGACCAAATGACCTGTAGCGAAAGTCACGGGCGGGTGTTTTGCGTCGTAACGGTCTTTCGTGCGAGCGTGGGCGGTAAGAGTTCGTAGCCGAGCAAGTCGACGAGCTTCTTCGGCGCGACACAAAGTCTGCGTGACACTGGCGTTTTTGTTCGTCGAAAACGGAAGCATTGTGTCAAGGAAACTTTGGGGATGGCGAGCATAGAGAAGAAAGAAAGGCGTATAACCCGAGACTTCGTGTTTCGCGGTGTTAAAGGCGTATGTAACGAAAGGTAATACGGCATCCCAGTTCTTGTGATCCGCTGCGTTGTACATTGAAAGCATGTTGATGATGGTACGATTGTTGCGCTCAGTGAGGCCGTTGATCTGAGGGTGGTATGGCGTGGAATGGCGATGCTGACACCCACAAAGCCGTAGCAACTCTTCGACAACGTCAGTGGTAAACTGTCGGCCGCGATCACTTTTCACCTCACGAGGGGCCCCGTGACGACGTATGATCGAGTGTAGAAGAAACCTTGACACATCAGATGATGTGGCGGAAGCAACCGCCATCGTTGCAGTATACCGCGTCAGGTAATCTACGCACACAATAATCCAGCGGCGGCCGGTGGTAGACTTGGGTAAAGGGCCCAGTAAATATATGCCGACTTTTTCGAATGGTGATGTCGGTGGCTTATCCAGCTGCAGTGGGCCGGCCAAAGGTCTGGTAGGTTGTTTGTGGCGTAGGCAGACATCACAACTTGCGACGTTGTGCTTGGTGGTCTTCCAGAGTCGAGGCCAGTAAAAACGTTGTCGGATACGGTGAAGCGTTCAGGCAAATCCAAGGTGCCCAGGCGTGATGTCATCGTGCATGGCTTGGAATACCGCAAGACGGAGGCATTCTGGCACGACGAGGAGTAGTGTGGAACCATGTCTGGAGTAATTCTTGCGATATAGTAGGGCGTCATGAATCACGAATGGCGTGGCGCGTTTAGAGCAACGAGCCACATCAATCATTGGTTTCAGCGAAGGGTCACGCTGTTGCTCGTGACGGAAGACGTCCAAATTTGGGAAGTTTAATCAGATTGCGGCCAGGCAGTTGTAGAAATGATCATCATCAGCATCCACAGTCGGAGATGGAAGACGAGATAAGCAGTCGGCATCTGCGTGACATGGACCGCTCTTGTAGGTCACAGAATATTTATATAATTGAAGCCGTAAGGCCCAGCGAGCAAACCGACCAGCTGGGTCACGTAGTCCGACAAGCCAACAAAGCGAATGATGATCTGTGACGATTTTGAACTGCCGGCCGTACAAATAAGGTCTGAATTTTTGGACGGCGAAAACAACTGCAAGACATTCCAGTTCGGTGACCGTATAATTCCTCTCCGCCTTAGTCAAAGTAAGACTTGCATACGCCACGACGTGCTGGCGGCTGTCGTGATATTGAACTATCACGGCACCAACACCGATACCACTAGCATCTGTACGCAGTTCCGTGAGTGCCTTCGGGTCGAAATAGCGCAAGAGGAGCCCGAAAGTAAGCAATACTTCAGCTGCTCGAAAGCAGCCTCACACTCATTGGTCCATTGGAATGGAACGTGTTTGCGGAGCAACTCTGCCAGGGGATGAGCAAGCTCGGCTAAGTCTTTGATAAACCGACGAAAATAAGAACACAGGCCCATGAAGCTATGGAGATCCTTCACAGACGTCGGTTGCTTGAAGTCTCGGACAGCACTGATTTTGTACGGGTCTCGTCGTATACCGTCCCTGTCGACTAGATATCCAAGTACAAGGGCTTGACGCTCCCCAAAATGACACTTCTTTGCGTTTAAAACGAAACCAGCTTGTTTGACGCAATCTAGAACTACGCTAAGCCGATGGTTGTGCTCGTGGAATGTCTTGCCAAAAATAATTACATCATCGAGATAACACATACATATCTCCCATTTGAGACCGCGAAGGATGGAGTCCATGAATCACTCGAAGGTAGCTGGGGCATTGGATAAGCCAAACGTCATAACGTTGAATTCAAATAACCCATCAGGCGTGACAAACGCAGTCTTCTCTTTGTCAGACGGATGCATTGGTATTTGCCAGTATCCAGACCTTAGGTCGACGGACGAAAAGTATGCGGCCTAGTGCAGACAATCAACAGCATCATCGATGCGTGGTAGCGGATACACGTCTTTCTTCGTGGCGGCGTTGAGACGGCGGTAGTCTACACAATATCGCCAAGAGTTGTCTTTCTTTTTTAATAATATAACAGGAGCTGTCCAGGGACTGTTTGACTCTCGAATAACGCCTTTCTGCAGCATGCCGTTGACCTGATCGGCGATCACTTGCCTCTCTGACGGGGATACGCGATAGGGTTTCTGGCGTATTGGTGTAGCATCTCCCGTGTTGATGCGGTGGTGCATACGGGATTCGGGCAACATGGAACAACGCTTGTTTCGAGCGAAATCAAAGACTCCCGCGTAGCGTGTAAGTACCTCCTCAAGGACATTCTGCTCGGAAGAAGGCAACGACTTATTGATCATACGTTTAATCTCGGCTGAGTAAATTGGCGCAGTCTGACTGATAGCTGGAGACTCTGAGACCATTTTGATGTCAATTGTGGCCTGCTCCTCGAACGTTCCCAGTTTGAATTCGGCTGGTAGAACAACAGGCTCTGAGGCTGCGTTGAGCGCCCGCAAGGCAGCATGCCCGTCGATGGCTGTAAGGACAGACCGTGGGACCAGCACATTCTTCTTGATGGCGTTTGCATGATCAGGCTCCACAAGTCCAGTGCAGGGTCCTGAGCGGACATGAGAAGAGCATACGGGTACAAACAATGCTGTCCGACCAGGGATCGTCACATCTTCAGACAACAAAAGAGCATCGATGGGCAGAGTCGCAAAAACGTCAACCATTGCAGCGGGAAACGTACTTTGTAGAAGAATCTCTTCAGTTCCGCAGTCAAGCGTGGCGCCGCATTCATGAAGGGGGTCTATCCTTAAAATGATGTCGTGAGTTGCGCGAGCCTGTACAGTGAATTCAACTCGGAAATTTTGTCCACCAATCGTGAGTAGAACTGAACGAATACCAACAGGGCCTAACGCTTCGCCTCCAACTCCACAAAATGTTTGTTTATGATTCCACGTGAACATAACTTTGTGACCCAGGAAACGATGTTTGAAACGAAGGCTCATAACCGAAACAGCAGCACCAGTGTCTACAAGAGCGAGAATATCTACACCGTCTATACACACACGCACTTGGTTCATCAACATCACAGCAGAAGGAGGAATTGGCGAAACTGACCGTCCCGTGACCACACCTCCATCGGTCGCACCAGTTAGTTTCCCAGCTGATGTGGTGAAGGTGACCGACGACGTGGAGACGGCGACCGGCGGGACCGTGTCGGAGGCGGTGTCAGGCTTCGCTCGGAGGCGGGGGACTCGCTGCGAAATTCGTTAGGCCATTGCAGTCGGGGACGGTGGTCGGCCGGGTGAGAGGTCCAGGTTTCGTGCATACGAGGCGGGTGCGTCGAAAAACGTGGCGGCACAGGCGTTTCGTATATACGAGCCGGATACGTCGAAAAACGTGGCGGTGCAGGTGGCCGTCTGGGACAGAAGCGCGAAATATGCCCTGGGAGACCACATGTGTAGCAAACGGGGACTTGTCGGCTTACATTAGCAGGAGGAGAGGTGGCAGAAGTACGCGGAAACGGGTCGCGCTCCGCAGGAACATTTTGTGATGACGCATAGTAATCTTCTGGTAGCGGCCTGGTTGACGATGGTCGGAGGTCCGCAGCGGCACGTCGAGATGATGACATCCGGTGGTGGCCACGACCCGTCGGGGAAAACGGAAGCCGCGGGGTAAAATCTGCAGCTTCTGTGCGTGGTCGGTCTTCGACGTGGCGCTCTCGCATCCAGTAGGGAGGTGGTTCGGGATACGCGGCGAACGAGCATTGGTGGTGAACGTCACCTTCTTGAAGTCGTACGAGCTCTTCTCGAACTACCCGACGTACGAGGAAGGAAATGTCTTCGCAGGTGGCGACGTCCATACTTGCGACAGTGGGAACATTGCCCAAGCGCCCGAACTTGGGTAGAATTTTCCGGGTCTTCAACGCCTCGAATGCACGACACTGGTGCCTGAAAATCGAAGGAATGTTCAAGTTTTCTTTTGTTATCAAAAAATTGCACCCGTCCTCGGCGATGCCTTTAACAAATGACCGACTTTGTCTTCGTCAGACATATTTGCGTTGAGAATTTCGCAAAGCTTCAATACTTCTTCAATGTAGGTTGTGCACGTGTCGCCGGGCAACTGAGCCCTACGTGACAGCGTTTACTCAGCTTTCTTTTTCGTGGAACTCGTGTCCCCAAAGCAGGCCTTCAGTTCCTTAACAAATATATCCCTGTGGGGAGGACATGTTCATGGTTCTCAAACCAAAGCAAGGCTGTCCCGGCAAGGAAGAATACTACGTTCACGAGCTTCGCCGGTGCACCCCATTCGTAGTAGCGGCTCACTCTGTCGAAGTGTTTTAACCAAGTGTCCACGTCTTCGTCAGGTTTACCTGAAACAAACTCGTGGCTCAGGTACCCAGTAGTCTGGTTGTCGAGGTCGATGGCCACCTTGTGCCGTGTCGGTGGCACTGGTGGATGCAGCAGCCTAGTACGTCAATGGGATTGCTGTGTTGTCGTTCATGCTGATTTTGTCCGGGGATAGGCCAGCTAAGCGTCTGCTTCTTCGAAGAACTTCTGCTGCGGGGTCCAGGATGGCAAGTTACCCAGCACCGCTCCACCAAAGCTGTTACAGATGTGATGGGTTTATTTACACTGAAAACTGTCAGCGCTCTACCGTCACTGCCGAATCACCATCGCTCAAGAGCATCCGATCTCTTCTTCTTCATCGCTCTTTCAGTCCGCGTTACAATATTATTTTACATGTTATTAGGGCTAGATAGGTCTTGCGGTATGTAAAAATGTAGTGTAGTTCATACCTAGAAATAATCTGTTTAAAAACGTCCTTCAAAATGTGGTTCAGTGTAATGTGTATTATGAGCCAATTAAAATATCCACTGGTGCCCCCACGTTGCTAAACATAGGTATTTTTTAGCCCCCAGTACAAATTGTTAAATGCTTCTAACTGTTCTAAAATTGAAATTGCGCTGCCCCAAAAATTGCTCCCAATTTCGTGTCAGCCATGTCACGCCTGTTTGAGCGAAACATTAGCCTTAGGCCTAAAAACTGAAGGTTTCATTCCTGCGGCAATTCTGTCGTAAAGTCAAGTACGCTTCCATTCTCTTTAAAGGCACGCTAAAGAGCAAAACCATTTTCCGCATAGTAACAACTGTAAGTTCAGTATCCTAAAACCACCTCTCCTGCCGGGACATGAAGCATGGAGACGGAGAAAACATGCAAGAAGCACATTTGGGTGAAGATTCCTCAGGGTATCCTGTGCCAAACACCATGACGTACGAAATATAAAACCAGTCTACTCGGGGGTACTACATAACTTCTAGTCAATAAAATGGAGTATATTGTCTTCAGTTATGAAATTTTCAGTTTTGAAAGCTTTGAAAAATTTCATTGAGTTTATGTCGTGAAAATATGAAAAAGACATAATGAAATTTGCGACGTGATGATCAAATGCAGGGGTAGAACAGCTGCGCTGATGGCACCAATTTGATAAAATTCTTTATTTGTGCGCCTATCTGAGCCGAAACTTTGAACTTTGCCGACATTGCGCCACGCTGCGTCAAAATGCCCGACCAGCCTCAAAATGTTTCTAATTGCCCTAACTTGAGTGCGAAATGGCGACCACTTTAGCCACCTGCAGTTTGCGTCATCATTCTATGTGGGTAAACCCTAAATCTAAACTGCAGTGTAAGATAGCTGCTCATCAGGCCAAGACACTCGCGAAACGTTATGGACCACATGGACTAACCACGCCGCGCACCTGTCAATCTGCTGGCCGCAGCAGATATTTACCAAAGGGATGACGCAGCTACAACACAGAAATCTGTTGCCGTAGCCAGCAACAATTCGTGAGAAATATAAATTTCCTAGTCGGCAAGTGTGGTCATGGAGGAGGAGGATGGACAGAGGAAGGACAGGGAGAACATGGCATGTTAGAAACCCTTAGGAACTAAAGCTGCAAGTGTACGAACTCTCAGCACGTTGAGCTTGTACGCTACCAGCTTTAGTTTATGCCGTGACCACGTCAGTTGGCATAGCAACGCCACATGCGTAAGATATCCATTGTCGTTGTGAGGCCAATTGACGCGTGCCATTATTACTTTATCTGCTCAGATGCGCCTTGCAAGCAAGGCGAGAACTTGTGCCCTAAACCTAACCCCTTCATTAAAAAAAGAAATAGAGGGGAAGGGTTTGTGGTTAAAAAAATTCAGGGTCTTGTTGTAACCTGGTGCAGAAAAACATCGCTTAAGCCACCTTCGCCATGGTACATGGGTGGCCTGCGAAAAAGCTTGATATTACTCATAAAGAGCTTATAGCTGTAGTCGCAAGACACTCCACAGTTTGTTCAATGACTGATGCATGTATACGCCACATAAATATTATTATTTTATTCATACTGCAGACTACAAAACGTGGTCCAAGCAGGACGGGCAATCAGGAATCACAAAAAACGGAGGACTAAGACTGATCACGAACGTAATAAATAACAAAGTGAGTAAGATGAGGAAATAGATACAGTGCTACATCAACAAATATACACTATGAGACAAACATACATACTATGCAAGGCGGTCACACTCAGACAAGGTGTTCCACTCAGACACTGTTCGCGGAAAAAAGGAAAATTTATATGTATCTGTTCTAGCAAAATATGGTGTAAAAGAGTTTGGTTGGTGGTGTCGTGTATATCTGGTTGACAAAGGGGTTAAATACAATGAAGGGTCAATCGCAACTCTATTGTTAAGCAAGGAACTCAGGAAGTCTAAGCGCAGTTGCCTTCTTCCAGACTGAAGTAGTGGAATGTTGTTAGCTGACATTAGTTCAGATGGAGAATCCGTGTGACGAAATTTAGAATATATAAAGCGAACTGCTTTTCTCTGAATTCTTTCCAATTTGTCTATGTTACATTTGGTGTAGGGATCCCACACTACGCTTGCGTACTCCAATTTTGGTCGAATGTAGGATTGATAACACAGAAGTTTTACACTTGATGGCGAATTGCGGAGCTTGTGTCTCAGGAAGCATAATTTTCTGAAAGCAGATGCACAAATGTTTTCAATGTGTGAATTCCAAGACAGGTTAGTAGTGAACGTAACACCTAGATATTTGTAGTTATTGACCTGTTTAAGTGTAGAAGAACCAAGGGAGTAAACATAGTGAAGGGGATATTTTTTTCGAGTTATACACATGGAAACTGTTTTTTCTGTATTTACAATCATACCCCATTTGTTGCACCATTTGTATATGTAGTCTAGATTTTTGTGTAGCTCTATTTGATCATGTTTGTTATGAATTTCACGGAATAAAACGCAGTCGTCTGCGAACAAACGAATCTGGACGGTTGGCTCAATTACATCTACAATATCATTTATGTAACACAAGAATAGCAAGGGCCCCAATACACTGCCTTGGGGCACACCCGACGTGACTGGCAAAAGACTCGAATTTTGACCCTCGATGGCGACGTACTGCACCCGATTATTCAGGTATTCAGCTACCCATGCGACCAATACCTTCGGAAGACCTATTTTATTTATTTGTAGATTAATTTCTCATGAGGAACTTTATCGAAGGCCTTACAAAAGTCTAGGAAAATGGTGTCTATCTGAATGTTGTCATCGAGGGCGCTGGCAAATGCATGCGCAACGGTAACAAGCTGCGTCACGGTCGAATACTTTTTTCTAAACCCGTGCTGAAAATGTGTTAGTATAGAGTGTGTTTCAAGAAATTCTGTAATCTGGTTCGCTATAATGTGTTCTATTAGTTTACAGCATGAGGAAGTTAGCGATATTGGCCTGTAATTAGGTACTGATAATCTGTCGCCTTTTTTGAAGATAGGCGCCACTCGGGCCATTTTCCAGTCACGCGGCAAAGTTGCTGTTGACAGGGAAGCATTGAAGATTATAAAGAGGAATTTGCCAACGTATTCGGCATAACGTCGGAGAAAGACATTGAGCAGTTCGTCAGGACCACAACTCTTTTTCGTATTTAGGTTTACAAGCATGGAAACCAATCCAGCATATGAAATGAAATTGACCTCGAATGGTTGAGATGACGCTACAGAAAACGTAGATGCTCCGGAAACATTAAACACGCTATGAAAGTATGTGTTGAAATGATTTGCAATGTCGCCAGGATTTGTAGCTATGCGGCTGTCAAGTACAATCTTTGAAATGGGTTTCTTCCTATCTTTAAGATAATTCCAGAACTTGGAAGGATCATTCTTTATAAAGTTGGGCTTAAGGTTTTAAAGTAGTATTCTTTTGAGCTATGCATTTTTTCAGCAAGGACTCTTTGGTGCTCCTTGATAACTGCGCGCTGCGCATGCTGCTTCCTTAGCCGTTTAACTTTTCTTTTTAGTTTAACAATTTCATGCGTCATCCATTGCGTACGTTTATGCGTTCGTTTGGGTTTGCGAGGGATAAAGTTGTTAATACAGTATTGGCACGTCTCAACAAATTTTTCCCAGAGAGCGCACGTGCCTAAAGAGTCATCGTTAAATTCTGCAAGTACAGCTTCCATGTATTCTATTACACGGTCATCATCAGCTCTCGAGTAATCCTTAAAATACTGCATGGGTGATTTTTGGTGGCTACTGCATTGGAACAGAGGAATTGTCAGGCTTACAAGTTCATGATCTGAAAGCCCCTGTTCCACGACTACAGTATATCCTGAAAAAGCACGTTTTACGAATACCAAATCTAGGATAGAGCTTGCGTGTCCTTGCACGCGTGTTGGTTGCCTGACTATTTGAGTTAGATCGTGAGCGAGCATGATATCAAAAACAGTGTTAGCATTTTTACTGAACTGGGAACAGGTCAGCCCCTCCCAGTCTACACTTCGCAAATTTAGGTCTCCTACCAAAAAGATTTGCTTATTAAAAAACCTTGACATATGTTCTTTCAGAAAAGTTAGGTACTCCGGGATCGCATCTGGAGGCCTGTAACATGCGTACAAGATAAAGCTATGTCCCCAGCAGGACAATTGTACGCACAAGCATTCAAGAATGCCAACATCAGCAGCAATCGTTGCTTCGATATCTGGTTTGACAAGGATGGCTACTCCCCCTCCTCTGGCAGATCGGTCTTTTCGATACACGTTGTAACAGGGGGGAAATACCTCGTCATCACTAATCTCCTCTCGCAACCACGTCTCCGTTATCACCGCAATATGGGGATCATACTGCATGAGCATGCTTTCCAAGGAATCTATTTTATTAGTGACACTGCGCAAGTTTATGTTAACAAGTCTAAGTTCTTTTCGTTTGTAGGTGTTCCCGCTATTTTTACACAACCTAGCTTTGTTTTTATAGGGAGGGGTGACAGAAGGCATTTGGTCTGTATTACATTCCTCAGTTATGATTGTCGCGGCTTGTGGCTTCGCGTATTTGGCCGACGGATTTCGGTTTCTACGGTACTTCTGGCATCGTTTTTTTGAACGGGCACTATATCATTTTTGTCTTCGTCCCAGACGTATTCCTTCTTGTTGATATATAGCTTGTTGTACACTAGCGAGGCTTTATCGCCATTATCTCGATTCGTTTTACAGCTCCGCCATAGTTTTCTTCTGATTTCCCGTACTCTTACAGAGAAATCCTCCCCAATAGAAAAATCTGTGTTTTTTAGTTTGAAACACTGTTTCAAAATTTTTGTCTTGTCTCTTGAATCTAGTAGTTTGAGAATCACGGGCCTGACCTTTCCGGGTGATGGCCGCCCCAGTCTATGGATACGTTCAATAGTCACCGGATCTAGCTCAAGAATGCCCTTTATTATATCATTGTTCACAGTGGACTCTAGCGACTCGTTTGTCTCTTCTTTCGATTCAGGTAGTCCGTAAACAATGATATTGGACCTTCTGCTTTGGTTTTCAAGATCATCAATCCTTGCTTCAAGATTCGCAATCTGTTGCTGACATGACGTGACCTTTATTTCTAGGTTGGCTAATGAATCTAATTTTTTGTCTATATCGGTCAAGCGTTTTTCCTTAATTTCCTTGATGTCAGTTGCAATTTCACTGAGTTGCTTTGCTATTTGTTCTAGAGTAGGGCCGGGGTTAGTCTCAATATCGCCACTTAGCAGAAGGATCCTCCTAACAGATGACGCCACATCAAACAATATGCAACATATTCCGCAACCGAACAACCGTGGGCACGGCAACATCACCAAGAATGGATCGCTAGAACGAAAGCACTTTCTGTATCGTTTGCTTACCTGTACAAAATACAGGAAGGGATTAGATGCGACCCACATGATGGTGATGCCGCCGTGCCCAGTGCCAGCCCAGTCCTCGGGAGTGCCTTTTATAGCCGAACCAGCAGATGACGTCCCCCAGCTACTGGTCACGTGGTGATGTGGTGGTATCTTGCTTTGGAAAACTGATGGGCTTGTCCACGATAAAGCCGGGAGATTGTCAGTCGGTTTGTGGCAGTCGGAGGCGTTCCACCCATGCGACGGCGCAACTTTCGTCGCACCAGCGCACGTTTCGTTGATGATGTGCACCAGGCCAAACATCTGTACAAAATACAGGAAGGGATTAGATGCGACCCACATGATGGTGATGCCACCGTGCCCAGTGCCAGCCCAGTCCTCGGGAGTGCCTTTTATAGCCGAACCAGCAGATGACGTCCCCCAGCTACTGGTCACGTGGTGATGTGGTGGTATCTTGCTTTGGAAAACTGATGGGCTTGTCCACGATAAAGCCGGGAGATTGTCAGTCGGTTTGTGGCAGTCGGAGGCGTTCCACCCATGCGACGGCGCAACTTTCGTCGCACCAGCGCACGTTTCGTTGATGATGTGCACCAGGCCAAACATCTGTACAAAATACAGGAAGGGATTAGATGCGACCCACATGATGGTGATGCCGCCGTGCCCAGTGCCAGCCCAGTCCTCGGGAGTGCCTTTTATAGCCGAACCAGCAGATGACGTCCCCCAGCTACTGGTCACGTGGTGATGTGGTGGTATCTTGCTTTGGAAAACTGATGGGCTTGTCCACGATAAAGCCGGGAGATTGTCAGTCGGTTTGTGGCAGTCGGAGGCGTTCCACCCATGCGACGGCGCAACTTTCGTCGCACCAGCGCACGTTTCGTTGATGATGTGCACCAGGCCAAACATCTGTACAAAATACAGGAAGGGATTAGATGCGACCCACATGATGGTGATGCCGCCGTGCCCAGTGCCAGCCCAGTCCTCGGGAGTGCCTTTTATAGCCGAACCAGCAGATGACGAATATGAGTACTAATATGCTGGCTGATGTCTAAAAAGTCACTGGCAAAATGATTTGGAGTACAATAAGATATATCTGAGGCTAAAAAAGTCAAACAGTTTATTTTTTCCAGTTTTACGAGTCTCGTAGTCACCATCATGGGAAATTCACAATTGAATTCTCAAACGATCTGACCGGCATAGTCAATTCTAATGTGGACCTCACCATTGTTTGCTGAGCAGGGTGATTTTAACAAATACTACTTTGTTGAAATAGCAGTGCTAATATTCACTGAGAATAATTTTGGGAATGTTAATTCGCTTGCATATGTATATTGTATTGATGATTGTAGTGGGTCATGCAAATCTCGGCACACACATAGTCAGTGCTAAGCACGAGACGCTCGGCCCGGACTGTCGCTGATTTTGCTAGCTAAGCCTACGCTCCTACCTGGTCTCGGATAACAGTTTTGACTGTCTCCGTTCTATATTATAATTGGTGGAGTTTGCGGGGTCTCCTTGCAATCCTGGAGTTGCGAAGCCGGACTCTACCTGCTGTCATGACCACTGCACTTGCCACAAGCCCTCCTCCTATGGCTTCCCAGGCCATCGTGTGCTCCGGCGCGGTCCGTCAGCGGGATCCTCCCATATTCAGCGGCACTGACGACCACGACGTCGACGACTGGCTGGCTACTTACGAACTCGTGAGTGTCTTGGACAAATGGGACGAAGCCACGAGACTGGCCACTGTCGGCATTTACCCCAGTGGCATTGCCCACTTATGGCTTCGAAACCATGAGACCGACGTTTCCACCTGGACAGCATTCAAAGCAAAGTTCAGCGAAGACTTTGGTCGTCCTTCTGTCCGCAAACTTCGTGCGGAGCAGCGCCTTGAGTCGAGATCTCAACTGCCTGGTGAGAACTTTACAAGTTACATAGAAGACGTCATTGAATTGTGCAAACGCGTCGATGTGAACATGACAGAGGTGGACCACATCAAGCATATTTTAAGGGTATTAACGAGGACGCTTTCCACATGCTCATTTCAAAAAGCCCTGCTACTGTCGCCCAAGTTACCGAGCTCTGCCAAAGCTATGATGAGCTCCGCCGGCAACGTCTCGTCACCCGCCGTGCTGTCCCACATCAGGAATCGATGTTCGGCTTAACTCCCTCGCAAGACCCCGTCCTCCTCTCGCAGATCAAAGATTTTGTGCGCAAAGAAGTTGCCCGCCAACTATCGCTCATTTCTGGCCTACCGGAGCGCAGTGCACCGCTTAGCCCTACTCTACGGACTAATATACGAGATCAAGTGTCTGAGGTCCTTCCTCCGCAGCTGATGCCAACAGTCAATGCACCATTGACGTACGCCGAAGCAGCAGCACGACCACGACCACAGACGTTCCAAGCGCCGCCTCCACAGCCTGCTCCTGTTTATGCCGCCCAGCCGCCACGACCTCCAGTTCGCCGAGTCCCTAATTCATGGCGCACTGCCGACAACCGACCTATCTGCTTTTAGTGTGGTCTACCTGGGCACGTCGCACGTCTGTGCCGCCGCCGCTCATTCCACTCACGTGAAAACCTACGACCATATGAGAACGATTAGACGTACACTCAATACACCCCAGACCCCGAATTGTACGCTCCGTGTCCAAGCCACCGACCAGCTCCTGATCGCCGATCTCCTCCACGTCGACGCTCGCCCTCCCCGATGTGCCGACGCCCCCCTACAATCGACACGGAAAACTAAATGACGCAGTTCCCGAGGCAAGAACTGCGTCCTCGTCGCAAAGCACAAGCCTTCTTCGTTCGCCACCGAATGTAATTAATGCCGTTCTTGAAGGTGTACCCGTACTTGCCCTTATTGATACTGGTGCCGCAATTTCTGTCATCGGCGAAAAAGTTTTCCGTTCAATTCGAAAAGTGAAAACGCCTTACTTGGGTTCATGTCTTCATACTGCCACTGCACAGCCTGTGCAGCCTGTGGCCGCGTGTACTGCCAGACTTGTAATTCAAGGAGTGCCCTACACAGTGCAGTTCGTAGTACTCCCGCACTGTTCTCATGACATCATTTTAGGTTGGGATTTTCTCTCCCATCACCAAGCCGTCATTGATTGTGCCCGTGCCGAAGTCGCCTTTTGTCCCCTTGGTGATGCGCTACCAGTGCACGATCGCCCTTCCGACGCGAAGTTCGTCATTAGTGACGACACCCAAATCCCTCCACGCGCTACTGTCTTCGCACCTGTGTCGTGTTCCACCGTCGTCGACGCTACCGCATTCTTCACGCCTTCCGCTGCTTTCGTTCGTCGCCACCTATCATGGCTCCCAACCGCTCTCGTCACTCTTCAAGGTGGTGCGACCAACGTGCCGGTGGAGAATCTGTTCCCATTCACGATTACGCTACTTCGAGGCGAATGTATTGGTTCGATAGAATCATTCGAAACCATCGCTACACTTGACGTTCCTGATGAATCATTGGAAGTCAGCTCCCTCTCCTGTAGTTCCGTGAATGACCCTTCCACTACCGACATTTTCAACCGTGTCATCGACGAAGGCCTAAACCCACAACAGAGGTGTGAGCTTTTGAGCTTCCTTGACAAGTTTCGACCATCTTTTGACAGTCACAGCGCTACTTTAGGTCGCACATCTACCGTATGCCACCAGATCGACACAGGTAATCACCCACCACTACGGCAGCGACCGTACCGTGTTTCGCCAACTGAACGCCGTATCATTGATGAACAAGTAGATGACATGCTAAAGCGAGGCGTCGTTCAACTGTCAAACAGCCCTTGGGCGTCGCCGGTTGTTTTAGTTAAAAAGAAGGATGGCAAGATAGGCTTTTGCGTAGATTATCGTCGCCTAAACAAAATAACACGAAAGGATGTTTATCCTTTGCCTCGAATTGATGACGCCCTCGGCTCTTTACAAGGCGCAGAATTCTCTTCCTCCCTCGATCTACGCTCTGGGTGGTTCTGGCAAGTTCCCATGAATCCGGATGATAGGCCAAAAACTGCATTTGTTACACCAGACGGCGTATACGAGTTTAACGTGATGCCATTCGGGCTATGCAATGCGCCGGCAACATTTGAGCGCATGATGGACACTATCCTACGAGGCCTCAAATGGAACACGTGTTTGTGCTACTTAGACGATGTAGTGGTATTCTCGCCCGATTTTCCCACGCACCTTCGTCGCTTGGAACAGGTTCTACGCCGCCTATCTGCAGCAGGCCTCCAACTCAACTTGAAGAAGTGTCACTTTGGAGCGCGCAAGCTGACCATTCTCGGACACGTCGTGTCGAAGAATGGCGTTCTTCCTGACCCCGCTAAGCTACGTGCTGTTAGCGAGTTCCCGAGGCCCGCGTCTCTCAAGCAGCTGCGTAGTTTCATTGGGCTTTGCTCATACTTCCACCGCTTCGTCCGAGATTTCGCCTCGATCATGGCGCCACTGACAGACCTACTTCAGGGAGACCGCAATCTATCTGCGTGGTCTCCAGCTTGCGACAGTGCCTTTGCGAAGCTCCATGAACTGCTTACAACACCACCCATACTGCGTCATTTCGATTCAAGCGCTCCCACAGAAATCCACACAGATGCTAGCGGTGTCGGTCTTGGCGCTGTACTCGCCCAACGAAAGCCTGGTTACCAAGAATATGTTGTTGCGTACGCGAGCCGCACTCTTACAAGAACAGAAGAAATTATTCGGTAACTGAGAAAGAATGCCTAGCGATTATCTGGGCCATTACGAAATTTCGGCCTTATCTGTACGGCCGCCCTTTCGATGTTGTTACCGACCACCACGCGCTCTGCGGGTTATCCTCCCTCAAAGATCCCTCAGGATGCTTGGCACGATGGGCTTTACGGCTCCAAGAGTACGACATTCGCGTCATTTATCGCTCAGGCCAGAAGCACGCCGATGCCGACGCTCTTTCGCGTTCTCCTGTTTCTACTGATATTGCGAGTGTCTCCATCCAAGACAACTTCCATCCACTATCAGGATCCATCAATTCGAGGATTGCGTCTCTGATGGATTACCTATCTGAAACACTCACCCACCCGCCATCTCGAGCGCTACACCGACAAGCCTCCCACTTTCCCATCCGTGATGGAATACTTTATCGCCGCAACTACCACCCTGACGGTCGCAAATGGCTACTCGTCATACCCAGGCATCTCCGCGCCAGCATATGTGCTGCTTTCCATGCCGATCCGCAGTGTGCGCACGCTGGTTTGTTTAAAACCTACGCCAGGCTACGTTTTCGGTTTTATTGGCGCGGCATGTACACATTCGTTCAAAAGTACGTTCGATCTTGCACAGAGTTTCAACGCCGCAAGCACGATCCTAGCCGTTCTACTGCACCAATGCAGCCGTTACCGTGCCCAGGGCGACCATTTGACCGGGTTGGAATAGACCTTTATGGTCCTCTACCATATACATCAGCTGGGAATCGCGGGATTATTGTAGCGATCGACCATCTCACGAGATATGCAGAAACGGCCGCTCTACCAGCCGCGACGGCACGTGACGTTGCGTCTTTCCTGCTGCAACGTTTTGTTCTGCGTCATGGCGCTCCACGTGAACCTTTAAGCGACCGAGGCCGCGTCTTTCTCGCGGATGTTATTCGAGAACTTCTTGCAGAATGCCATGTAATTCACCGCTGTACTACCGCATATCGCCCACAAACAAATGGCTTGACCGAGCGTTTCAACCGTACTCTTGGCGACATGCTTTCTACGTATGTCGCCTCCGACCACACCAACTGGGATCTTATCCTTCCTTACGTAACGTACGCTTACAACACGGCACCTCAAGTGACGACAGGCTTTTCTCCATTCTTTTTACTTTATGGTCGAGAACCATCATCTCCAATTGACACCATTCTCCCCTACCGACCCGACTCATCCGAAGGCACACCAGTTTCCGAAGCCGCGCGGTATGCGGAAGAATGTCGGCAATTAGCTCGCATCCTTACAACACAAGAACAAGGGCTACAGAAATTTCGTCACGACGATGGACGGTCCAACCACCAATTTTCGCCCAACCCTCTTGTTTGGCTGTGGGTGCCCCCCAGTGCTGCTCCTGGTACCTCTACAAAGTTTGTCAGCAGGTACCATAGACCTTATCGCGTCATAGAACAAACTTCCGCTGTTAACTACCTCATCAAACCCCTCACGGCCCCTGTGGACCTGCGTCGCCGAGGCCGCGAAATCGTACATGTGAATCGCCTCAAACCATATCACGAACCACTTGTCCTCACGACACCTTAGAACACTTACTTGACACCATCTTCAGCGAGGCGGAAATATGTAATGATGATTGTAGTGGGTCATGCAAATCTCGGCACACACATAGTCAGTGCTAAGCACGAGACGCTCGGCCCGGACTGTCGCTGATTTTGCTAGCTAGGCCTACGCTCCTACCTGGTCTCAGATAACAGTTTTGACTGTCTCCGTTCTATATTATAATATATATATATATATATTTTAAGGCTAAGCCTTCTTTCTCAAGCTGCTCGAAATTCGATCTCCCGTGGTAAAAAAATAATGTTTTTTCACTTGTAACCTCCTCCAAATGTTGGCTTTAGTGCTCCGAAAGAAACATTTTGCTGCTCCTAAAATTGCTCCGATTTCTATGTCGAATGTTGCACCCCTGGCAAGTGTTTAGACACAAAGTTTACCATCAAAATTTTGACCTTAATTTTTATTTATTAATAATTAAATGATGACAGTGAAACTCTTAGCTGTAGAGTTCTCAGACCAAAGTTTGAAAATCTAAATGAAGTAAATGTTTCTCCTTATATTTCCGAACATACCTGCCTGCAGCCGGTCTGGAGGCGCACGCTTGCTTTTTTTACGGCCTGTGTACACGAAGGAGGCTGTGCTTCTACCTTTCGCCGCAATCTCGCTGCAAACTTACTTGCCGCCCTTCATTTCAAAGAGAGGTTAGCGTACTCAAATAATGCTCAGGTTCATTTTTACAGTTGCACTTCTTGGTGGTAGCAATGCAATTGAAGCATGATAGGAGGCATATATGACAACTCTTTTTGATACTTCAAGAAATTCGTAAATTTTTAAATATTGTAAGGCAACGTTTTGGCTGCAAAACACTTCTTTTACTTGCCGAGCCTCTGCCCCACAACACAAATTAGACTGTTGATGATGAGGATGTACATATGATAAGATGAGGCGTATGTATAATGCTCACACTCATTTTCCCCCACGCGGAAGCGGCCAGCCCGGATGCGTCTTAGACGGAAACGGGACGTCAAACGAATGGCTTCAGACGAGATACGTGAACAAACTCCGAACCACGACCGCAGCGATCCGAAAAAAGGTTGGTAGGAGTGACACGATAGTTTAATGGGGACGTTTGTTTTTTGATTGTATATGGTCAAATAAAGCGTGACTGAAACTTGTCACACAATCCTGGAGTACGAATGGGCGTCCAAAGCAACACTTACACCACCGCACTGAAGCAGACGTCGCGATGAGAGCTGTCGTGGCGTTGCTTGCGATCTTGCTGATTGGCTTCTGTATTAGGCGAGCCCGTTGCCGACATTCTTCGAGCCTCGTGACGAACTGCTCTGATACGGTTGCCGAGAAGTCGGGTGGCATATTTAGAAAAGAGATGTCGATTTTGAATGTCGGTGAACGGCAGTACACGAGGTAGAAAGGCGAGTAGCCAGTAGTTCTTTGAACAGCGGTGTTATGGGCAAACGTCACAATAGGCAAATTCGCAATCCCAGTTATCGTTGTTTGGTGCGATGTACATCGACAGCTTGTCTGTTAGTGTCCGATGAAATCTCTCTGTCAGCCCAATAGTTTGGGAATGGTAGGATGACGTCGTCTTATGTACTGTGCCACAAGTTGTCAGCAGGGTTTCGATTATGGTAAACAGGAATGTCTTGTAGCGATCACTCAGGAGGACGCGAGGTGCACCGTGACGCAACACAATTGCGTTGAGAAAGAAGTCTGCGACGTCTGAAACAGAACTTGTGCGTAGTGCAGCAGTCTCTGCGTACCATGTCAGGTGGTCCACAGCAGTCACAATCCAACGATTACCTGCTCGCGTGATGGGAAGAGGTCCGAGTAAGTCTATGCCTACGATGGCAAAAGGAGTCTCGGGACATAGGATAGATTGCAGTAGGCCAGCAGGAGACCAAGTTGGCAGCTTCCGCCGTTGGCACAGATGGCAATATGCACCGCACTTGGCCACAAAGGTAGAGATGGCCGGCCAGAAGAAACAGTTTCTGATGCGGCTTTGTGTTTTGTGAAATTCCAAGTGGCCTGCGCATGGGTTTTGTGAAAGGCTTCGTGGACTTCATGACGTAGTAAACGCGGAAGTACTTGAACCCAGTAGTGTTCATCAGTAGTGTAAACGTAACGATGGAGCACACTGTTATCGAGCTTAAATTGCCGCTGTTGTCGGCGCAATCTAGCATTAGGAGTAGGTGATATGCCGTTTAGGCGTTGCATAATGCAATTGCAATATGCATCATCACGCTGGCGTGTGGCGAACTCGGTGTAACGATTTGAAGCCTGCGTGTCAATAACCGCAAGGTGTGATAATGTGAGGGATGACTCAGTGCCTTGCCCACCAGACGAGCAATCAGCTGACGTACTTGGTGATGACAGTGAACGGGGGCAGCGAGAGAGAGCATCTGCATCTTGGGGTCTTTTGCCAGAATTATAGATGAGGTCAAAATCGTACTCTTGTAGGCGGAGCACCCAACGAGCGAGGCGACCAGACAAGTTTCTCAGTGTCAATATCCAGCACAAGCCGTGGTGGTCTGTAATAACTGTGAAGTGGCGTCTGGATAGATACGGTCGAAATTTTTGTGTGGCCCAAATGACAGCAAGGCCCTCCTGCTCAATTATGGAGTAGCTCTGTTCAGCAGCCGCAAAAGCAAAACTAGCATACACTATACTCCTTTCCTGTGAGGTGGCGTCCCGCTGTAGAAGAACTGCAATGCCATGGCCGCTCGCGTCAGTGTGCATACATGTAGGTGCGTTCTCGTCGAAATGGCACAGAACAGCGTGTACGTGAAAGCATTCTTGAGGGCTTGAAGGACACGCTCGCATTCATCGTTTCAAGCGAAAGTTGATCCGAATGTTAGCAGCTTGTGCAGTGGCGACGCGATGGCAGCAAAATAACTAATGAAACGGTGGAAGTAGGATTCCAGGCCCAGAAAACTTCGTAGGTGTTTCCGATTTTCTGGCCGAGAGAAGCGTATCACGGCAGCAAGCTTGTCAGGATCCGGACGAACGCCATCTTTGCTGACAAGGTGGCCACCTTGTCAGCAAAGATGGCGTTCGTCCAACACCTTGATGTTCTTGTTGGCGAATGGCATTTTTTGTGTCTAGCTGAAGTCCAGCTGTAGAAATACACGTCAAAATTTCGTCCAAACAATCAAGATGCTGACGAAAAGAAGAGGAGAAAATGACAATGTCATCTAGATAACAGAGACTTGGGTTAAGGAGTTTCTCTTTCAGAGACAATTCTTTTGTTGCCACGAGGAAATCACTTCTGCCTCATATAAGCAAACAGGAGATGTTCCGCAAGAATCAGTCCTGTCACCTCTTTTATTTAGTTTATTATTATCATCCATTCCCGTTCATAAAAATGTTCCTCTTTACGTCTACGCCGTTGATATTGCTTTTTTCACGTCATCCCTAGATATCAATAGTTTGTATCAAACCTTACAGTCATATTTGAGTGAGGTTGAGGTATGGATTGGCGGGCTGTCTTTTTCACTTAATGTTAGCAAATCTGCTCTGCTTGTATTCCCTCTATATGTTCCCGTATTTCTTTCACTGCATTATCAAAATGATCCGACTCCACAAGTAACAGCACTAAAATATCATAGCATTGTTTACGTGGACAATTTAAATTGGCAGCAACAAGTAGAATCAAACACCCATAAAGCAGAAAGCACCCTAGGTTTGCTACGCCGGTTGTGCGATAAGAATTCAGGGATATGCAGGGATACGTTACTTACGATATACAAACTTTACGTACGCCCAATTCTGGAGTTTGCTTGCGTTCTGTTTTCCGGAAGTGCTGAATACAAATTAAGACCTCTTATATTGCTAGAAAGGCAAGCTTTGCGGCTGTGTCTCGGGCTACCTAGGTGTGTCGTGAATAGCGTGCTTTATTTGGAAGCTAGAATCATTCCACTTGATGCTAGATTTCGACAGCTTACTGTGCAGACATTTTTAAATCTTTACGATGCGCCCCTCTTCTGTCCACAAACAGTTTTCATCAAACATCTAGTTTTTTTTCTTTCAGCGCCCGTGGTTTCGTTATCAAAGACCTCAAGTCATTTTCGTCGAGTCTTTGTTATCAAATGTTCACGTTCCCCTCCAGCATTTAACTCTCCAAACCCAATGCTCGGTGCCAGTTGACTTAATTTTCGATAATATTTTTCCAAAAAATGCAAAGGTAATTCCAAAGCATGTCCTGGGGGGCCTCCTTCAAGACCACCTCAGTCGTTTTCCTAAATACGTAGTAATTTCGACGGATGCAACGCAAAATGTTCAGAAGGCTGGAGTAGGTATTTTTTTTTTCATCAGCTTATTTGGTCTTTGCGCTCCGATTGCCTCACTTCACACCAATTTATCTCGAAGAATTCTTGGCTATTACATTGGCTCTTCGAAAACTAAATTATCGGCAATCAAAAGCTATTATTGTTTCGGATGCTTTGTCTGTATGTACACATCTAACTTCCGCAAAGCAGTCTCCTCTTCTCAGGATATTTTGGTCTCTCGTACCGCATAGCCTAGCAAAAGCTCGATTTATTTGGGTCCCCAGGCATGCTGGAATTGTACTAAATAAAATTGCTGATTTGCTCGCTTTAGCATCTTTAAATTTCCCGGTGAGGCTAGTAGCCCCTCAGTATCTTTTTATATCTGCTGAACGATTCAAACGCCTGTTAATCTTAAAAATCAACGAAACATCTCTCCTAAAATCTGAAGAATTTCGGCACTTGCAATTCACATGGAACACCGAAAAATACCTTTCCCGTCAATGTGAGGTGACCCTCACAAGCTTTCGCTGTAGAGTTCCTCGGTGAAATGTTTTATCTCAACAAATCAGGATTTTCATTAACTAACTTATATGCAGTTTGCAATGAACCGGAAACAATAGATCACTTTCTTCTCAAATGCAGCCACTTCGCCTCACTGCGACGAATATTTCTTGAAAGACCGATTGGTATGCTCGGGTTGCCAGTCAATACATCCACCCTATTATCGTTGGGAGCCAGTCAGTTGGGTGTGGGCCGCAGTGCTACTCTGTCAGCGCTACATAAATTCATTTAGGCAACCAGAAGGATACGCTGCTAGTGGTACTGCCAAATATATCCAATTCTTTGTCTCCTTCCTAATTCTTGTTTATTTGTTTTATATATTCTGGTTTGTCGCATTCTTCTGCACTTTTTCACGTTTTTTAAAGGAACATTATTATTGTTTCTATCTAATTTCTGTTTCTTCTTTTAGCAAGCGTTGTAAAAAAATTATCTATCATGAAGTACAGTGTGGCCAATCCCCCATGTGCGTATGAGCCAACATATCCTAGGCGACAAGACAAGTCAAGAGACATGTTTTTCATTTTAGGCCGCGTAGAACTGTGTCCGTCATGCGCTCAAACGTGGCAGGAGCGTTACATAAACTGAATGGCATGTCTGTGAATTCGCACAGCCCATCTGGTGTTGCAAAGGCAGTTTTTTTCTTTGTCCGCTTTGTGCATCGGTATTTGCCAATAACCAGACCGTAAATCGAGGCTGGAGAAAAATTCAGCGCCCTGCAGAGAGTCAAGTGCGTCGTCGACTCGTGGCATTGGGTAGACGTCTTTGCGCGTGATCCTATTAAGTGCTCGATAATCGAGGCAGAATCGCACCGAACCATGCTTCTTTCGGGCTCTACGGACGACCCTCGATATGGGTGGCGGCGTACGATTGTATTGCTTTCCGTTTCAATTCGATGTATGCCGACAGAGTGCGACCCAGAAGCTTGAAATATACATCAAGTAAAGTGCTGTGTTTTTGAAGCATACCCAAAAGTTCCTTCTTTTGCGCTGACGTGAGTTCGGGATTTATTTTAGCTGTTGAAGCAGTCATTGTAGCATAGTCATCAGTACTCGTAGAGAAAGATTGGGAGTCTGCGTGAAGGGGCACCAAAGAAAGGGGTTCAGTATCTGTGAAGCAAATAACACTGGTGCCCTGGGGCAGTGCAACAGGCAATGAAGTGGGGTTAACTTCCATAACTAATGCTCTGCCATCACGAAAGCGCACCAGGCTAGGAGCGATGGTAAGTCCACCAGAGATGTAGCGTCCACACGGTGCTAGGAACACATAACAAGTATCAATCTTATCTGATGTCAGGGTCAGAATATGCTCATTACCCGGAAGAATAAAAGAGTCATCAGCGGTGATGAAACGCTGGCTATGGGCATAGTTATCTAACGAAAACGCAGTATCTGGCATGCGAATGACCCTCTGACGGCAAGATATCACGCCTGAAGCTGAGGAGAGAAAGTCCCATTCTCTAATGAGTGCATTGGTACACGACGACAGAACGAGGGACTGTATATGGTGAAGGATGTCCTCAATAAAAACTCGTGCTGTGCAAACACCTGAAGGCTGAACAAAACACGCATTAGCACAGCGAAGAAGGGGGGCCATCGTACGGCATCTTCCCTTTGCGCAAACGGGAAAACAATTCCACACTAATAACTGAGAGCTATGCACCTGTGTCCACAAAGGCTTCAGTCCATATACCCTGAACAAACACTGAAAGTTAAGTTGAGGGGCGTTCCGGAGGAGTTCGAGTTCCGGAGGAGTTCCGGAGGAGTTCCGGAGAAGTTCTGGAGGGTGTTGCTCGGGCACACCGCCACTCATCCTCGAAAGCATCGCTACGCTGAACAACGTTCTCGCGCTTATCCCTGAGTCAACACCAGAATCATCGAGAAGGAAAGCCTGAGTCACTTCCTAATTGCGTCACGTGTCGCGGATATTTCTCAAAACGTCTCGCCATTTCTCCAGCCTTAGCTGTGCAGCGCGCCGAAGAAATGATTAGAAACGTCTAAAACCTAGCATGAAGATATTTAAGCGAGCCGCGAAGAGGGGTGATCAGAAGAAACAAGTGTTTGCACCAGTGTGGATAGAGTCGTTCCGCCATAAGGCGAAGGCTTTAGTTCTCAGTGAAACAAATATATATGTGTTGTTATGGTGCCCCAGAAATACGCAATTGTCGCTTTTTCATTGAAAATTGCACAAGTATGAATGCTGAATCTTGAGCAACATTGATGGGCGCTGCGGATGTGGTCGGCCGTTTCAAGTACCCGGTGCCGTTAAGAGTGGACAAACTGACAAATGTACGTACAGACAGACAGACAGACACACACACACACGCACAGACAGACAGACAAACAAGCAAACAAAAAAACAAAAAAACAAACAAACAGACAGACAGACAGACAGACAAACCAAAATGTTTGCGTCGAAGGTTCCCAAAAAACACTATCGTCTGTAAGCGAAGTTGAAATGAACGGGATTTTCCCCTGAGTAATGAAGGCTTGTGCTACAAGCAGAAGAGAAGTTTGTCTACCGCTTGTGAGCGAATCCACGTTCTTCAGCCACAGCGTGTCAGAGGCCGACGTGTTACTGGCAAAAACATTTGGTGTTTGGAGTGCAGGCATTTTGGTGACGCAAGGTTTCCTGGAAGAGCAACTTCGGGGGCAGCGGAAGACAACAGCACTGGAGTTTGAGTGAGTGATTTTTTGAACAGCATTATTCAAACTTTCTTTAAGAAACTTTGGACTGAATAAGACATGAAACATCTCAGTCTTTGGGTGTCTTGGTTGTTTAATGCATTTGATTGCATTGTAGTGCGCGTTGTGGTTCGTGTCCGTCATTCTTAGCGTAGCTGGTTGTGTTGTGTAGCCCGTTGTTTGTGTGGTGACCTATTGTATTGAACTACTGCAGAAAATGAATATTCGTGTGTTGCTTGATCTGCCATATGTGAGAATACATTTTTGCTTGTTTATCAAGTCTCGGCTCTGACTCGTTCTTCGGACCACAGACAGCATTCGCTGGCGCGCCATGTAGGATCACGTTTAATTGCCCGAGCTTTCGCGAAGCAGTTAGGAGCGCTGATATGTCGGCCCTTGGAATTAGTCCGGCCATTGCCTCTCTAATTAACGCTACTAGTGACAGGAGCTTTTCAGCGCATTAAGTTTGAAGCCATTTTCATCAGCCCATTTTGATGTTTTCTTTAGGCTAACTTGTACGTGTCACTGACAGCTAGTTTAGTTACAGGACCTAAATGCTACTTGCACATTATCAAAATACACGGAGTAGGGATGCTATCCAGGATGGCCTGAACTTCTCGGACAAACGAGTTTGCTACGAGCTCGCTTTGCAGTGGTACGGCATTAAGACAGTGCGTAGCGCGTTGTAGCAGCCTCAATAAGGCATGCGAAAGTAACGTGGGTTGCGTTGAAAACCATGTGGGTCATTTACGGTGATTGTGAAAGAAACGCCACGTGCGAACACGTCAGCGCCGCCATTAGGTCAACATTTTAGCAGTGCAGCGACGTCAGCGTTATTGTCGAGCTTTTGCCAACTGAACACGCACCTCCCACAGGCGTGTTCGTAGGCATATCTCATGTTTTGCACAAGTTCTTTCGTTCCACCTGCAGCATTTAAATTTGCACTCTCGAAGGCAGCAAACGTGCACACGTGGCGCTTTCGTGCTGCGCGTTTCGCTTCTATCAAATATTGCAGATAAATATAAAGACACGTAGTTGCCAGGGGCCCTTGCATCATGACGGCAACGCCGCTGTGATTGTACACGTCGTGAGCGTTGTGAAATTGGATGCGAGACATCGTAGCCGCGTTGTGGTGTCACTTTTACTTCTCGTTGTGTGTGCATAGTGTGAGCGATAAAGCTTATAATATGATCGTGCCACTCCATGTGAGTACTGCTACTTGGCAAGCACAAACGTGGTGAGCGTACCCAATCTTTGTCGCGGGCGTCTGTCAATCAAACTGATTGACGTGGGAACTCTGATACAAAGCCGTTGATTCTGAGAAGGCTCAAGCTCAACTCGTGAATGGGATGGTGCTAGTGGGCCTCTCAAGCGTTTAATGTGGTGAAGGCTAAGCAGCACCTTCTCTGTATATAAAAGAATTCGGTGAGCTTACACTACTTCTATAAGGTTGGAGCCATCGAGAAGCTTGTGATAACCTATCTTCTTGAAACCTAAATGTGTCGTCCACCCATGTGCGCGGTCGGCTTTGAAGAGGAGACCATATTATCTCTGTCCTAACTTTAATTACGCCAATTGACTGAGCGTAAATGACCACATCACTGTGCTGTCTTGTCTTCATTGATAAGGCTTCAATCAGAACACAATCATCTAGGGCGTAATTAGCAAGGTTATGATCAGTAAGGAGCTAATAAACGCTTTGAAAGAAATTTACTTTTTTTAGTTCGCAAACGACATTTGAGAAAGAAGATAGAGCATTGAGATAGGACAGAGCGCACACTTACAACCAATTTTATTGCACAGATGGCGGGGGTGTATGTAGAGTCTAGAGGGCGGGTTGATCACACACAGAAGAAAAGACAAATGATAGCGCATGCGCCAAACCACTTTATTTCAATCATTGATTGACAACTTAACTAAAAAGATACTTTTATTCATTATTCAACAGACTTACGGACGAAGCACTGACACACTCAGTTCCTGCTTTACGAATAAAGAAAGCCTCATATGTTTTACGTGCCCTGTGGTCCTTATAGCTTGCCATTACTTGGCATTCATCAAACTTCAAGGTGCACCCACAATTCGCACAGTGACTTGCCAAGTGGCTGCCCACTGATCCGCGCATCAGATTTGCGTGCTCCCTGAGGCCATTGTTCAGACAGCGCCCCATCTGACCGATGTAGTATCGCCCACATGATAAATAAATCAGATACGCAACGCCTATAATACATTCTACAAACATAATTGCGTGCTTTTTATTCTACCAGACACTCAAAGGTCCTTCGCTGTTAACTCTTTTACAAAGAGAACTTAGCTTGTTTTTTTGCCGTGACGACAACCTTTACCCAAGTTTTTTTTCTCATGATTCTTTTCAAGCAGTGGGAAACTTTGTGCACATAAGTAATGACAGACACTTTTGAATTTGGCTCGTTCTCAGATGCGTGCCGTGCACTCTCGCGCTGTTCTAATACATTCAGAAGTGATTCCGCCAAGCACGAGAGCAAGTGATCAGAAAAGCCTGCTTTTATGAGTCTGTTAACTTGCTTGCCAAAACTGCTCTGAACCTGGTGATGACAAGACCTCGACAATGATGCCATCATACATACTTTGACAATTCCTCGCTTAACAAGCTTGGAGTGCAGTGAACTAAATGGCAACAGTGCTTTCTTGGAGCGGGTCGCGCTTTTCCAGCACACGTGTGCCGGCAGAAACATAAGCTCTAGGTCTAAAAATCTAAGTTTGTTATTGTCAGGAAACTCCGTCGTCAGCAGCAGATCAGTCATGTTTTCTCTAGAAATGCTAAAAATATCATAGGCGTGCTGCCTTGTGTCACACTGTTATGCAATATAAAAAATGGCAGCATATCTACGGAGTGAATGATAGAGAGTGGGGCGAAGCATTCGTCCGTCCATTTGTTCTTGCTTCCGTCCGTCCATGCGTCCGTCTGTGTGACTGTCCATGCGTCCATTCGGCCATCCGTGCGTTCATCTGTTCGGTCGTCCGTCCCTTGCGTTCGTCCATGCATCCGCCCCTGCGTCCGTTCATGCGTCCACCTATGCATCTGTCTGTGTGTCCGTTTGTCCATCTATTCAACACTCGAAGTAGCGCCATCTCACATGTTTACATCATATAATCCTCATATAGAAGCACCGCCATCCAGCGGACGTTCCAAGGACATTCCAAGGTGGCACACGCATACTTTCTTACGGCTTGCGCTTCGGGTCTACTTCCCACGTTTAACCACCACGAGTTCATGGTATATACTAGTTTACTGTATTCATCGCACTGCGGCCCAACGCTCGCTAAACCTTTCTAGAACGAAGCAGGTTACGCCCAGCGAGTATAACGTAGCAAACTTTTTCAGTCAGATAGTGCTCAATGTACATGCCGACGGCTGCTGATGGGAAATGAGAGACAGGAGAATACGGCTTTAACTTTCTTACAGCTTGTGCTTCGTATCTACTTCTCGCCTTTACCACCTCGAGTTCATGGTATATACAATTTCATTGTATTCATGGCACTGCGGCGCAACGCTCGCTAAACCATCCTAAAACTACGGAGGTTACACCCAGCGAGTATAACGTAGCAACCCTTTCTTGTCACTTAGTGCTCAATGTACATGCCAATGGCTGCTGATGGGGAATTAGAGACAGGAGCATCCGGCTTTTAGTTAACACGCATGCCACGAACTTTTTATTCTTCAACAAAGCTCATGAGAAATGTCCCACCGGCACCACCTTGCAGGTAAATGTAGCACTGGTTCCACACTACGACTACGACTACGAGGGACGAACGGGTGCCGGTTTAAGGAGCTTCGCCCCTAAAACTGAAAAATCATCGACGTAGCAAAATACCTTAATGGTATGTGTTTCAGCACGCTTCGCTTGTATGCGTTTGTCATAACATAATATGTCACTGAGGACTAGCGCTAAACATGATCCAATACGAACACCCTGTATTTGAATGTACCACTTGTCGTTTCTCGTGACGAACGTCGACTGCAAATAAAAGGTAAGAATTCAACAAAGATATCCACGTCAGTTCCACTAAGCTTACAAAATCATTCTCATCATATCTTCCCGCCATCTGAGCTGTAAAATTTGTTGTAAGTGTGCGCTCTGTCCTATCTCACTGCTCTATCTTCTTTTATGAACTTTCCCAGTGCACTAAGAAAATCAATATTTTTTTTCAAAATGCAATACCAACCATTCCAAGTAGCCCCTCTTTTGATATTAAACGTAATCTTGAATAGCAGGATACTAATAGTTCTCATTTAGCAAGGGGTATTTAGTATTTTTTTACTTAGCAAGCTCGTGGCGAACGTTGCGTTAATTAGCATCTTTATTTAGCTCATCAACTTGCATGCTTTAGTAGGCCTGGATTTATTATCCCTCTGTGGTGACGTTGAGTCGAATCCTAGACCCAAGGAATCTAGTGAGTCTGTGCGTGACAAAGAATCATCATCAGAAAACTTAAGTGATCGCAGCCTACTTCTAGAGGTACTCGCGGGCCAAAAAGAGTTGATGAAGCGAATGGACAAAATTGACAGTTCACAGAAGGACATAACAAACACATTAGCTCTATTTAGAGATCGACTAGAATCATTGGAATGCGGTTTAGAAAATCTACCAGTATGCCAAATCAAGGTTGGTGCTGTTGAGTTGCACGTAAGCACGATACAAAGCGCCATTACTTCCATAGCAGAAAAAGTAGATGACCTTGATAATCGAAGTCGGAGGAACAACATTATCATTCATGGTGTCGCTGAACCTCAAGATGAAACACTTCCATCGCTTACTTAACGCATAACTGATGACTTCTTTAAGGGCAAGTTAGACCTAACAGTAACCGGAATCGAAAGATGCCATCGGCTTGGCTAAAAGCGGCCTAATAAAACAAGACCTGTAATCGTCAAATTAATAGATTATCGCAAAAAACTGGAAATGTTGAGGAACTGTGTGAAACTTAAAGACTCGGGCTTATATGTAACTGAGGACTTTTAACAAAAGGTGTGTCAGGCCAGGAAGAATCTATGGGACAGCACAGTTGTAAACAGGGAACGAAATGAACGTGTTAAACTACTCTTCGATAAGGTGTCTGTGAATGGAAAGCTGTTCGTTTGGGACGAGGCCAAGAATAGTATGGTTGCCCTTCCCAGGTACGTGCCGAAGTGACAGGAAAGCCCGCGTTCATTGAAACTGTTAAATGTGAATTGCCGTAGCATTCTGAACAAAGAGCTCGATCTTGAACACCTGATAGCACTTCATGACCCCGACGTAGTCGCATTCACAGAAACATGGCTTCATGACGGTGTCTATGACAGCAAAATCGCGCCTTCGGGGTTCAACGTGTACAGAAGAAATTGTGGTTCCAGAGGGGGCGGAGTTGCGTTGCTGGTTAAAAATATTTACAGGATAGCACGCATGCCTGATGCCCCTGGCATTGAGGCTTTATTTTGTAAGCTTATCAATAGAAAACAAAGCCTTGTTATTGGAGTTGTGTATAGGCCCCCTGCTTCAATACCTGAGGTTTTAGAACAATTACAGCTGTATATTTTGTCCAAAACGAATCAAAATACCAAGATTATTTTATGTGGAGACTTCAACCTTCCAGGACTCAACTGGTCTTCGTTTAGCGCAGGATGTTCTGATCCCATTAACGATGAAGCGCTTATTGACATTGCCTTCCGTTTTGATTTCACGCAACTAGTTAGTGATTGCATTCGTGTGCAAGATAACACTAAATCTATTCTTGATCTTGTCTTTGTGAATGGTAATATTTCCGGAAAAATTGACTGCGAAGTGGTTACAGGTATTTCAGATCACATGGCAGTCTTGGTTGAGCTTCACTCGCTGAAGTACAAAAATGATGTTAAATACACACGTGTGCCAGTATTTCATTCTTCCGACGACGCATCCATCATAGACAGACTGGAGATAGCCTACGACGAACTTTGCGAAAGTGTTAATCTGGGTTTGAGTGATGTTAACGCTCTGTGGTTAAAGTATAACAACACTGCGCATGCGTGCATACAGCTTTTTGTTCCTTTCAAGAAAAAGAAGGTACATATGTCGAAACCCTGGATTACACGAGATATAATTCACATTAAGAAAAAAATTAATCATCTTCGGAAAGCACTAAAAAGCACACGAGTATCACAACACGTTCTCTGATCCGAGATCTGTCTCGACAACTAAAAGATATGATGAAGATCGAACAACGCAGTTTTTACGATGTAGTCAACTCACATGAGGAAGGAATCGCCGTCTCATTTTTGGCATTTTATAAGGCCAAAGTCGTCCAATAGAGACACGTTTGTTATAAATAACGTTTGCACATCAGATGAAACAGAAATAGCCAATGCATTTAACGAACACTTCGCATCTGTTTTTACTTATGATGACCAAACCACCCCCACTTTTAGCAAGTTCAAAGACCTGCCTCTCATTGAAAGTCTGGAAGTAACAGAAGCTGGCGTATTTGAATTATTACTGAATTTGAATGTAAGAAAATCTTGTGGCCCAGACGACTTACCAAATGCCTTTTTAAAGAGATATGCTAAATGGTCCTCAAAAGTTTTGACAATTATTTCTAATGAATCGTTATCCAGAGGTGCCCTGTCTGAGGATTGCAAATTCTCTAAAATTAAGCCTTTATTCAAACATGGAGATAAACAGTTGGTTTGTAATTATCGCCCAATAGCTTTGACTTGCACATGCTGCAAGTTATTAGAACACATAATACATAAACACATTTCTTACTTTTTGGAGTCAAACTCAGTACTTTCACCAGCTCAGCATGGTTTTAGGCGTGGGTTTTCCACAGTAACACAATTGGTTGAAATTGTCCATGACTTCGCACTAGCCATAAATAACCAATCACAGATAGATGCTGTTTTTTTTTAAACTTCGCGAAGGCATTCGACAAAATCTCCCATTCCAGACTACTTATGAAACTTTGGGCAGTATTAAAAAATCCACAGCTTTGTCAATAGATACAAGCATACCTGGGATCTCGAAAACAGTATGTTGTTTTTAATGAACATTTCTCACAAAAGCTGCCTGTAGATTCGGGTTTCCCCCAGGGATCAGCTTTAGGACCGTTATTGTTCCTTCTTTTTATAAATGACATGGTGGATGACTGTGGCCTTAAAATAAGACTATGTGCCGACAATTGTGTTTTGTATAGTGAGATAAATTCAACTTCAGATCAAAATGCACTGAATTTTGAATTAGATAAAATGATGCGTTGGTGCAGGACGTGACAGATGGCTGTGAATTACGACAAATGCGCTCTAATGACCATAAGTAACAAGAAAAATCCTCTTTTATATACATATACAGTTGATCGTAAATCAATAAATCGTGTCAATGAGTTCAAATATCTAGGTCTTATTATAACTGATAACATTCACTGGGATAGTCATATCACAGCTATTTCTAATAAGGCATTGTCTAAACTTAATTTTTAAGGAGGTCTCTCAAGAGGTCATCTACCATCTGTAAGCTCGCCACTTTCAAAGCATTATTCCTGCCAATTTTAGATTATGCAAATATTATTTGGGACCCGTTTACACAGACGAACACATGTAAGTTGGATAGAGTCCAGAGTAAGGCTGTACGATTTATTTTTAACAGTTACGGTCCATCAACTATTACTCGGTTAATTCGCCAAGCAGACTTAAAAAGCATTACAATTAGAAATAAAATCACTCGCCTTAAGTTCATGTTTAAAATTGTAATGGGTAAGTTGCAGAGCCGAACGTGTGGCTACATTTCTTTTTCCAGTGGTTATTCTACAAGGCTACGACATCCATACTCATTAGTGCCATTTAAATGCAAGAACAATGTTTTTAAATATTCTTTTTTTTCCCGAACTGTAACAGAATGGAATGAACTCGATAAAGACGTAGTAACGGTAGTTGACTGTGATACATTTCAGGCTCTCCTTCAATTGTAACCCTGATGTATTTTGTATTACGAAAGGCTTGTCTGCATTGTCAGTTGTATTTTGTATTGTCTGAATTTGTTGTATTTGTTAAGAAACCTTGTTATATGTTTTGTACCACCCTGCTAGAGCCCCTATCATTGGGGTTAGCAGTATTGGAAATAAAATAAAAATAAATAATAATAATAATAATAATAATAATAATAATAATAATAATAAGGCCGGTTCTAGCTTTACATAGCTTCATGAGCACGGTCTTTTTAAGTTGTGGCGTAATTGCCTCGGCATTACCTTAACTTGGCGTAATTAGCTTGGTCATAGCAAGTCCTGGGCTAACTAGCCCAGTATACCGTCCTGCCAAATAGCTGATTACCAGTCGCACGGGCTTAGATGCTAGCGGGCGGTGACAACAAAGACGAGGCGCATTTGGCGAGCAGCGCGCTAAAAAGTACAGGCTGACCATACCAGGGCACAACCATACTCCGAAAAATTGGGTTGGCTCTAAACTCCCCGCAGCGCTGTTTAAACGTACAGTTGCTATAGCTAAAGATAAACACACTTCTGGCTTACATTCGCGTTTATCAAAACCTGATAAAAGATCTGCCCTGTACAGGTTTCTACGGAACAAAAATCGACGCAGGTACCAGCATATTCGAATTCAGTAGGAATGTCTCCTAAAGAGACATCACTACTGAATTCTAATAGTGTTCCACTTGTTAGATGGCATCGTGGAAGGACTTGAAGCGCGTTTCGCTTCGTCATGCTTGAGACCTGTGACATTCAAAAGCGCAACCTCGGACTTTCGGGAAGTCACTATGGTGGAACTGGCAGATGTCATACTAACTGTAAAGCAAGCGGCTCCCGGTCTAGATCAGATTACAAACTCTATGACTAAGTTGATATTTATTTCCTTCCCGATGAGCTTTTGAATAATATTAACTGCTCTTTACAGCACACATGGATTCCAAGCGCATGGGAAATTGTTAAAGTTTTGTTGCTGCGAAAAAATCCAAGCCTCGGATATGTCCTGAATAACATTCGGTCAATTTCGCTTACTTCAAACCTAGTTAAAATAATTGAAAGAATCCTTCTTAGAAGGTTCAGTGACTTCATCGCTCGTCAGGACATCCTTTCACCAAGGCAAGTAGAATTTAGACAGGGGTGCTCTATATGGTCAGCTGATGTTGATTTGGAAAGCCAAATTTGCCTTGCAAAAGTATCTGGTGAGCTTTCTGCATTATTCACGTTAGATATCGAAAAAGCCTACGATAGTGTGGAACACAATACAATAATTTCAAGATTAGTGGACTGTGAGGTGCCCAAGTACATTATATTATGGGTTCAGGAGTTTCTCTTTAGAGACAATTCTTTTGTTGCCACGAGGGAATTACTTCTGCCTCATATAAGCAAAGAAGGTGTTCCGCAAGGATCAGCCCAGTCACCTCTTTTATTTATTATATTATAATCGTCCATTCCCATTCATAAAAATGTTCCTCTTTACGTCAACGCCGATGATATTGCTTTTTTCTCATCATCCCGAGATATCAATAGTTTGTATCAAATCTTACAGTCATAATTGCGTGAGCTTGAGGTATGGCTTGGCGGGCTGTCTTTTTCACCTAATGTTAGCAAATCTGCTGTACTTGTATTCCCTCTATCCATTCCCCTATTTCTTTCACTGCATAATCAAAATGATTCGATTCAACAAGTAACAGTGCTAAAATATCTTGGCATTGTTTACGTGGACAATTTAAATTGGCAGCAACAAATAGAATCAAACACCTGTAAAGCAGAAAGCGCCCTAGGATTGCTACGCCGGTTTTGCAATAAGAATTCAGCGATCCGCAACGATACGTTACTAACGATATACAAACTTTACGTACGCCCGATTCTGGAGTTCGGTTGCGTTCTGTTTTCCGGAAGTGCTGAGTACAAATTAATACCGCTTATATTGCTAGAAAGGCAAGCTCTGCGGCTGTGTCTCGGGCTACCTAGGTGTGTCGCGAATAGCGTGATTTATTTGGAAGCTGGAATCAATCCACTTGAAGATAGAGTTCGACAGCTTACTGTGCAAACATTTTTAAAACTTTACGAAGCGCCCCTCTTCTGTTCACAGACAGTTTTCAGCAAACATCCAGTTTTTTTTCTTTCAGCGCCCGTGGTTTTGTTATCAAAGACCTCAAGTCCTTTTCGTCGAGTCTTTGTTATCAAATGTTCACGTTTCCCTCCAGCATTTATCTCCCCAAACCCAATACTTGGTGCCAGTTGACTCAATCTTTGATGATAATTTTCCGAAAATTGCCAAGTTACTTCCAAAGCATGTTCTGGAGGGCCTCCTTCAAGACCTTCTCAGTCATTTTCCTAAATACGTAGTAATTTCGACGGATGCAACGCAAAATCTTCAGAAGGCTGGAGTAGGTTTTTTTTCTCATCAGTCTAATCGGTCTTTTGCGCTCCGATTGCCCGACTTCACACCAATTTATCTCGCAGAATTCCTGGTTATTACATTGTCTCTTCGAAAACTAAATTATCAGCAATCAAAAGCTATTATTATTTCGGATGCTTTGTCTGTATGTACACATCTAACTTCCGCAAAGAAGTCTCCTCTTCTCAGAATATTTTGGTCTCTCGTACCACATAGCCTATCAGAAGTTTGGTTTATTTGGGTCCCCAGGCATGCTGGAATTGTACTAAATAAAATCGCTGTTCACTCGCTTCGGCATCTTTAAATTTACCGGTGGTGCTAGTAGCTCCACAGTTTCCTTTTAGTACTGCCGAACGATTCAAACGCCTGTTAGTCTTAAAAGTCAACGAAACGTCGCGCCTACAATCTGAAGAATTTCAGCACTAGCAATTCACACGAAACACCGCAAAATGCCTTTCCCGTGAATGTGAGGTGACCCTCACAAGCTTTCGCCGTAGAGTTCCTTGGTTAACTTTTTATCTCAACAAATCAGGATTTTCATTAACAACCCTATGTGCAGTTTACAATAAACCGGACACAATAGATCACTTTCTTCTCACATGCCGCCGCCTCGCCTCACTGCGCGGAATAATTCTTGAAAGACCAATTGTTATGCTCGGATTGCCAGTCAATACATCCACCCAATCATCGTTTGGAGCCAGTCAGTTGGGTGTGGGCCGCAGTGCTATTCCGTCAGCGCTACATAAATTCATTCGGGCAACCGTAAAGATACGCTGCTAGCGGTACTGCCAGATATATCTAATTCTTTGTCTCCTCATTCTTGGTAATTTGTTTTATATATTCTGATTGATTGCATTCTTCTGAACTTTTTTGTTTTTTTCAGAAGAACATTATTATTGTTCCTAACGAATTTCTTTTTCTTTTTTTAGCAAGTGTTGTAAAAAATTACCTATCATGAGGTACAGTGTGGCTAATCCCACATGTGGGTATGAGCCAGGATCTCCTAGGCGACAAGACAAGACCATGATGATTAACACGTGGCCTCGTGTTTAGCTGTGGTTGCGATGTCGTAGGACGCACAGCCGGTACTGCTCTGAACGGCCATCGTGCTGAATATTTTAAAACACACTTAGTGCACGCAATAAAGGCTTCAAAATAAATATAAACACCACGTGTCTTCAAAAAATATCACAAAATTTTATGGCAGTTCGATTGCTTGGGTGCAATTATGCACAGCGGAACTATAAACAAATGAAAGAATACGCGATGACCGGTTTCTTCGTTTTTTTTCCTTTGGGTACGAGCCATTTGCACAGGGAAACAACAACAAACGCACCGAAGTTAATGGCCGTTATACTAGCCATTCGTAAACTTCCTGTGACTCAATGGCGGCTGTGATAGTGTCTGACTCGTATTCCGTGTGTTCATTTTTATCATCGTCGTCGACATCAGCAGTACTAGAAACTTTTAAATCATTAATCCCAGCAAACATTCGTCTAGTGCGAATGATATGGGTGCCAGACCATCGTAGTATATTTATAAACGAGATGGCTGACACACTTGCGCGAACATCTCTTGATCTTCCGATTGTGCCAATCATGCCTCCGACAGCTTATAAAATAGCAGCGAGGTTTAGAAAACTTTCCCTTCTTAAAGACTCATCAAAAATCACGATACCGAATCCAGATTTCTCGCACCTGCACTTCACATGGGATAATAAATAGTGTTCCACGCGTAAATTTGAAGTCTTGATAACAAAATTACGTTGCCGTGGACCACCTCGTAATTTCTACTTAAACAGGTCTGGTTTGGTGCCATCCCCTCTGTGCTCAAGCTGTAACGAACATGAACATATCGACCATTTTCTTAACACATGTCACCGTTTAAAAAACCAAAGAAAAAACTGCTTCAAAGTTTTATTCAGAAAACTAGGAATATCACTCAATACTCCAAATATTTTGTCTTTTGGGGCCACTTCATTGGGACACAGCGACAGAAACATCTGCGGGGCTCTCTGCGAATTCATATATAACACAAGAGGATTACCTTGCTGAGTCAGCGATCAGCTCTCGAATTTTACTAGCCACACTACCACTTATTATTTAGCTGATACACTGCAATGATTCAACTTTCAGAGGAATTTCATATAATGATTACACCTCAGATATTCAGCTAATTCTATTATTTCTTTCCTGCCTCCCTTTTTTCTTTTTTTTTACATTCCACCAAAATAGTTTCACAGTCGAAACACAGTAATCATATTACCCTAGTCTAGAAAACCTAAAGGTGTTGACTTGCATTAACCACCGGCTTCTTGGCCAATCCCCTTTAATGGGTGAGAGCCACAAAAGAAAGGAACAAGCAAGCAAGCAAGAGTGTTGACGGGTGCATTTGACATTTTGTACCGGTAACTCACTTATAAAGAGGTGTCGCCAGAGCTCTGAAATATCCCGAGCCTTCAGAAACTGTGCCGATTCTGCTTAGTGCCCCGGAAAATTTTTTTGCAATGGAGTAATGAAAAGAAGTCATTTTTTCAATAAAATTGGTACAGTTAAGTACGCCACCTGTGGCACCCAAGATTCTTTATAAAATGCTGTTCAAAGCGTGTGACCAATCATTTGGCACGGAACGCGCGGTTAGCAGTTGCTCTGAACAAGTATTTGACAAATAACTCCCAACAATTTTTAGCATCTTCTCACCGATAGTCATTGCGGATGAAGTGCCCTTAGCGCGACGTCGTAGCGAAAAATTTTTCGGTGTCAAGAAAAACGGAGAGAAACTACCATTTGTGGAGAAACGCATTACGATTGTTAGCTTTTACACGCACAAGTTGGTCAGTTGTCAGCCTGTCCTTCATCAAACTACACTAATAACGGTCTAGAAGGTTGTCAGATTCAAGGTGATACAAAAGGCGGCGGTTTATCATTCTGTCAAACACCTTGGAGAGTAACCTAGTTATTGCAATAGGATGGCAGCTTGTTACCAAGGAGGGGTAATTTCCTGCTTTAATATGGGAACTACTTCACTTTCTCCACGTGACTGAGATGTGCCCATCAGCCCAAATGTTGTAAATTTTGTAAATTTGGAGCAGTGTCCTTTTTGTGTAAGAGAGTAGGTGCATAATCCTGTCATATACAATTATGGCCGGTCCCAAAGCATAGATCTGACATGAAGGGCAGCCCTGAACTCCACACTCCATAAAAGACAATTTTATGATTCATTCTGATGACATTTATGAACCAGCGCTTTGAGGTCTTTTTTGCTTTTATATTTTTATTAACTTTGAATAATTTATGGAGCTGGATCTACGTTTTTAGTTCTCGCCAAGGGCGTCTACCTGATTTTTCAGGGTGTGTTCATTATCATTGACAAAAGGCAGTGGTAAGGATTGTTACCCAATCAACCTCCTTAGGTGATTCTATACTCTAGCTTCCTCAGTGTGCGAGTTCATGCATGAGATGAACTTCTCCCAGCTTTTCCGTCTTGCCTGCCTCCATGCGCGCCTTCTCTATGATTTGATCACTTTAAACAGAACCAGTTTTTCCAGAGTTGCATATTTCCGCAGGGTACCCCCTGCTTTGTTTTGCTTTCTTCGTGGTTGCTTGCAGTTGTTCTATACTGGAACTCGTCTGCTGGAGTGTTCGTTTGAGTATGGAATCACTTTGTGATGTATGCCTTAATAGAAAACGGTAAAATATGCGACGGTAGTGTCAATGCCAAAATTATCAATAAAATCTAGAGAGAGACGTGCGGATTGTTTAAAATAATCCTAGTCAATATAGTCTAGTTTCTATTTGAGGGCATGTGGCAGGAAATCATGTTATTATGTTACCTGCAGCCTTATAGGAAAGTGGCCGCTCGCGAAGAGGATTTTGGGGCGAAGCTTTCTAAGCAGCGAGTCGTGCGTCCGCTGTGTATGTAGTAGTAGTAGTAGTAGCAGTAGCAAGTAACCACCTCCACAGCCAGAGTAGGAGAGCAGCACGTGCGCACCCTTGTCAATTGAGGACGAAACCCGCGCAAGTCATTCATCAATAAAAATATAGTTGTTCCTCATAAAACTACTTAAAGAGGCGAGTATTGGTGACTTAATCACCAACAAAATTTGCCTTGAATTGATCCTTATTAAAAAACTAGTATCAGAAGGCTGTACTTTAAGCACTATATCACCAGAGATGGTTGCCACATTAAACTCGCTGGGCGCGACCTTCTTGGTTTTAGCAAGGTTTAGCGAAAGTAGAGCCGCAGCGCCATCAATATAGTGGCCTAGTATAAAGCCATGAACTAGAAGCGATGAAACGTGGGAAGTAGACACGAAGCATAGGCCGTACAATGTGCACGAGTGCCACCTCTCATTTAGTTCTTGGAATGTCTGCTTAATGATGGTACTTCTATGAAAATGACGATGATATGTGCGGTTTAGTGTTCCAAAACCACCTTATGATTATGAGAGATGCCATAGTGAAGAGGTCCAGAATTTCGACCACCTGGGGTACCTTAACGTGCAACCAAATCTGAGCACACGGGTCTACAGCATTTTCGCCTCCTTTAAAATGCAGCCACCATAGCCGGGATTCCATCCCACGACCTTCGGGTCAGCAGCAGCGTACCTTACCTACTAGACCAACGCGGCGGGGTGTCGGTACTTCTATATACTGTATATATGGTGAAAAGATGCGAAATGGCGGTGCTTGGAGTGTTCACTAGATGGACGGACGAATGAATGGATGGACAGACACATGCACGGACGGGCGTACGGATGAATGAATGGTTCAATTAACGCAGAGACGGATGCACTGATGGGCGCAAAGACGAATGTATGCATGGACGGACGGATGGAAGCACAAAGAGTCGCACAGGTGAACGCACAGCGGACGGAAGCAATAACGAATGGATGGACGGACGCTTCGCACCACTAATAGTCATGCACTCTGTGGAGAAGGAGGAGGAATAAGCTTTATTATCTGAAACCAGTAGCTTGAGGTGGCCCGGCCTAAGCCTCGCATGAGGGGACGTCAAGTTCTTGCCTCGACGCTGCATCGCGGGCGTTCTGCGTCGCCCAGGTTTGGTCGGTAATCATCGCCAAGGTTTGGTCGGTCAGAGGAATTGGGTACATGTACACGTTAAGCTAGATAAACAACCACGAGGGTGCTAAGACCATAGCGTGTAGTCTAGTTTCGCATTACACGCATTACATGATTAACCTGTTGAGACATGTAATTTTTCTTCGTAGTTTATTCACGTGAGGTGTTACCGACTTTGGTATATGTGGAGCTAGCGGAACGGCCACGAGCGCATCATGAGCGTAGTATGTTGTCATGGTATTACGTCACACACTTTTCATAGTTTTCATGCTTGCACCAGGCACATATCTTCGTTGTCCATTCGCGTTCCATAATACCAAATTTGGTATATATTGCTACGTTCCAGTGCATGTAGACAAAGAAGAGAAGAAGCATATAGACTGGCGCGAGCTAATCTCTGTGGCTGGCGCTGATCGATTAACCAGCCGAAAATACATCTGTGACTACCCCTCCGATTCTGCTTCCTTCTCGTAACATATTTGGTGGAGTTGTGCGATCCCCGTCCTCACCAAAGAACTCCGAAGCGGACGCTACCTCACGGCTTTCAGCATGACCACTGAACACTTGGCTACATCCTCCCCAGTCACCCGCCCTTCTGTCCGGCCCGTCAATCCAACTGCCGCAACAAATTTCGTGACGCTTCCCACCCTCCAGGACCCTGGCGTGTTCTCGGATCGCAAGGGTTCCGACGTCAACCGGTGACTACGCCTTTACGAACGCGTCAGCGCCACTTACATGTGACACCCCACACTTATGCTTGCGAACGTCATCGTTTATCTCCACGGAACCCCTCGTGTTTTGTTTGACAGCCACGAGCATGACATTACGAGCAGAGGCAGCTTCAAGGAAAAGATCCGTGAGCTTTTTGGCAACCCCTTTAGTCATGGGAAGCTGCGAAGAATGATATGTCGACTCGCGCAGTCTTCCACGGAATCCTGCATCAGTTACATTCAGGCTTTCCTCTCACTATGCCACCAAGCTGACGAAAACAAGTCCAAGCCTGACAAAATTGCACATATTCGAAAGGGTATCGCTTAAGATGTGTTCGACCTGTTGGTATTCGACAATGTGTCATCTGTTGATGCCATTATTCAAAAATGCCGCCGGTTCTAACAAGCTAAAAGCGGGCGCATCTCCCATCAGTTCCTGTGCCTTCCAAACACCGCTGCGACATCCTCGTGTCTCAACACATATCATCCACCAGACACCTGTGACAAGTTGACGCGACTTGTCAGGCGAGAAATTGAAGCGGCTGTTCGAGCTAAAGTAAGACCACCGTCCCCTGACCCCTCTTCTCCAATTATGTTGCCCCTCATTCAAGCAGTCATCTAGCAGGAAATCACCAAATGGGAATTCACTCTATTGCACTGCCTCCCCGCATCGACTTCCAGCCTCAATACACCCCTGCACGTCCCTTACCGCCCGGCTCTCTCTCAAAGTTTCGTAGTTCATCCGCATGGTGAACACACAATGACAAGCCGATATGCTTCTCGTGTCATCAAATCGGGCACATTTCTCGCCATTTCAGAAGTCGCTGGGGTGCTCCTTCACGAGTCTCCTCTCGTCACTTCCATGCGTGCCTTGTCTATCGTTTTGAGACAATCCGCCACCTATCTGTCCAGGAACCTGCTACTGAACACCGCTACTCCCGTTCTTCTTCCCCTCAACGTCACCAGTCTCGTTCTCCACAGTCCGTACCAGTGCACGAAGACGAAGAAAGAAACATATAGACTGGCGCGGGCTAATCTCTGTAGCTGGCGCTGCTCGCCTAACCGACTGAAGATACATCTGTGACTACCCCTTCGATGCGGTCTCCTTCTCGTAACAATATGAAGCTAGCGAAACGGCGGCGAGTGCATCATGAAGAGCCCAACTAAATCAGACGTAACGTTGACGTGTGCGCACGCTGGGCGCAGTGACGATACGCTAGCAAAACGCGAACATTGACACCAGGGGCTACCGGCGCGACCAGCGTTCGTCGGCTTTCCCGGTGGCAACAAGCGCGAAATCCGGCATGCTGCATTTGGCGCCGACCACGTTACCCAAAGAGCACTGCGCCTCCCTGTCATCGTGACGGAAGTACGCCGGGTGTGCTCAAACGCGCATGCGTCAAAGCAACGAAGTGCAGCGCATGCCTGGTCTGACGTCGCCGGTGCGACGTAACGAAACGAACGCCGGCGCGCACGTGCGCCTTGTCACGTCGAAGTGTATTGGCGCCTTGAGTGTGACATGTAGTCAAGTTCTTACATGACACGCATCTCGTGATTATCATTTTTGCACCAGTCACATACATTCGTCATTCATTCACGTGACGTAATACCAAATAATAACGCCTTGCTCAACAGGATTACCCAGAAATTCGACTGCCTTTTGGCCAATCTCACTCTTTGTGGGCTGAATAGTCAAACAACCTTCCCTAACTTACTTGAGAAACAACCCTAGTATAGCTGCATGTTCAGCCCAGGATTCAGTGGCAATGATCAAATCGTAAGGGTAGTTATAAACGTGTGACATGTCTCTACAACTTTCCTGATGAGATGGCTCAACACAGCTGGGGCGGTTTTGATACCAAACGGCATGAATCTAAAATGATACAGTCTTGGTGCTGCTGAAAAAAAAACTGCCTTTGGTTTGGAGTCTTGATCCATGGCAGCCTAAGTTTGACTTAGGCTGCCATGACTTAAAGTTTGACTTAGTGAAGCCAAACTTTAAGAAGTATTTCGCCTGTCGAAGTCGACCAAAGATGCTGTTCACACGGCGGGGCTAGTTAATATTGAACGTAATCTAGTTAAGGTATTTGAAATCTATGCGCAAGCGTAAACTCTGTTCTTTTTTTTCACAACCACTATAGGTAAATTATAAGTATGCTGTTTACCTTTTGGACGAAAGGCTGCCTATGCCATATATTGTGCGTCCGCGATGTATGTAGTAGTTGTAGTTTTCGTAGTAGTAGGTAGCCGCCTCCTCGGCCGAACTAGAGGAGCGGCACGTGCGCAACCTTTTTCAAGTGAGAATCAAACGTGCAGCAAATCAACTATGTGAAAAAATTGATGTTTGTGATGGAAAATTATACACAGACAAGAATTGGTGACCCTATATACAATAAATTTGTCTTTAATTCCATGCTTACTACAATAAACTTAGTGTTGATTATTTTTCACGTTCCGGGCTGGGACGAAGAAACGAAAAAGAAGAAGAGCGTGAGCGAGAGAAAATGAGAGACGCGTGGACACTCATGTGACAGCAAAGCGCTTCCGAGCACAAGTAAATAAACAAGTATTTTTTGCCCTATACCATAAAGACAGAGTTGAGTCTGATCGCAGTGTCTGGAACGCCATCGTCCTAATATTTGGCGCCGAATAATCGAGATTGAAAACCAGGACCCTACTGACGGCTTCCAGTCAACTGCAGCGGCATGGACCGACTGAAGCCGAAGTCGACGTCGCGGTGAGCACAGAACACGAGGATTATAAACGAGGCAAGTGCTCTCCTCGCTAACAATTCTGCCTTCTTTGAACAGCTCAGTTCGATATATGAGAGTCTGACGGATAATAACGAAGAGCTTAAAAACTTGAACAACGAGATTGAGCAACATATACCTAACGAGGAGTTCAAAGTCGAGTATAACGCCGTCTTAAAATATGAGGACAGTGCTACGCGCATTCTGGCAGAGATTCTCACTAAGAAAAATTGCATGCTAAGAATATCGACCGGAACCCTAGAAAAAGTTGCCCAGACTGTTGCAGGACCATCAGGCGGAACTGGGGCTAAATTGCCTAAACTGACAACAGCCCCTTTTTCAGGGGGCCAATGCAAGTGGACGAAAATTCGGGAACGATTTGGCTAAATTGTTCATAGTAACAATCGCATCACTGCCACAGAGAAGTTTCATTACATGCGACTGTATCTGAAAGCAGACGCTGCATCAAAAGTTGCGGGCCTTGCGACGACAGAAGGTTGCTACAGTGACGCCATCAACATGCTACAGAAGCGAATTGGGGGTAAGACGCGCCTGAAGCAAGAATATTGCCGCGACAGATTGGCCACGTTCAAGTAGCCCGCCGCAATCATCGTGGCAAGAGCACAAGCAAGACCCGGCTGGCATGCGCCACGCGTTCGTGCGCTCCGGCAATGAGGAAGAGGAAGATAGTCGGATCTGTGCCACTCGGCTACTCGGACTTGACGACCATAGTCTTTAGAATCGTGGGCACAAGTTCGCCCTAATAAATACGCTTGTTTTTTCAACCTGTCTGCCTCAGCACCGCTACATTTCTGGTGGAGTTGCTGGGTTATGAATCGAAGCCCCGCGAGCTCAAGACAGCGTAGCCCCGACGACCAGCGTATCAACCCCGTGGAAAAGATGCCTGTACACCAGAGGGCAAGTCGCCGTCTTCGAGGTGACTCACGTGAGTTCGGTCCTCTTCACTTCACACCAAGGGGAATTGAAACAATGGATGCCACCACTATGACTACTCAGGTAACACCGGCGCAAGTGTTCATTAGCCAACCGCACCAGCCACCAGTATTCCACGGCGACTCGTGCGAGGATGTTGAAGATTGGTTGGACCTGTTCGAGAGAGTGGCGAGCTTGAATGGATGGGACGAAAGAGAGAAGCTCCGTCGCGTATACTTCGCCCTGGAAGACTTCGCAAAGACATGGTTTGAGAAGCATGAAACCTCGTTGTCTACCTAAGAGGTATTTCGTCGACAAGCGGTGGCTACGTTCGCGAACATAGACCGGAAAGAAAAGGCGGAGGCTGCTCTTCAATCGAGGAACCAGCTCACGAACGAGAGTGCTGCTATGTACATTGAGGACATAGTCCGTCTGTTCAAGCGTGCGGATTACAACATGGCTGAGGATAAGAAGGTGCGCCATCTAATGCGCGGAGTGAAGCAAGAGCTGCTCGCCGTTCTCGTCCGCAACCCTCCAAGCACAGTTGCTGAGTTTTACTCGGAAGCGACAGCCATCGAAAAAACACTGGAACAGCGGGTGCGGCAGTACAACCGGAATCTTAACTGCGCATCTGCACAGGTATTCTGCGGAGGCGTGCAAAACGACATTGAAGCCCTGCGAGAGCTCATTAAATCAGTTGTTAAAGAAGAACTGAGCAGACTGCGAATGCCCCAGACTCGAACTGCACTAACCGTTACGGACGTTGTTCGTGACGAACTGAGGCAGGTGATACGAGAGCCAGAGCGTGAGCTGCAGCCGGTTCGACCTATCCGAACATACTCTGAGGTTGTCAGACAACCCACCGTACACAGCAATGCCGCAGTTGCGATGGCGACGACTCCTCTCCCACCTGCGGCACGCAGCGCACCTCGTCCACGGGAACCAACAGCTACCTATCTGCCCCCAGGAGCACGTAGCATACATCACTATGTGGAGCGTAGGCCCAGGAAAAGTGACGTCTGGCGTGATCATGAGCGCAGGCCTCTGTGTTTTCATTGTGGGGAAGCGGGTCATCTGTAGAGATTCTGTCCCTACCGACAGGCTGGATTAAGAGGCTTCCCGTCGTATGCACCATGCCCCCGAAACGGCGAATGACCAGCGGAGATTGAGGAGTACTTTTCCACGCGCCAGAAACTCGCCAACTCTACGCCAACACCGGTCACGGTCACCATCGCCTATGCGCTACCGATCCTCCAGCCCACGTAGACCTTCAAGGCTGCCTAGTCATCGCTCTCCAAGTCCACTCCCGGAAAACTGAAGCAAGCGACCTGTAGAGGTGAGGCCGCTGATAACATCAGTTACGAAGACCCTCCAATATGGTTTGAGGGTGATGACGGTGTATTTCCGGTAGAAGGGTGCAGCAGCGAAAACCTTACTTCAGATTCGCGGTCGAGAATGGAAGAATGGGTGTTGAATGCCTTAGTCGACACCGGTGCTGATTATTCAGTGATAAGTCACAAGATGGTGAAAAAGCTAAACAAAGTTGTGACACAGTGGAGTGGATCGCAGATACGCACGGCAGGCAGTCACATTATTACGCCCCTTGGCAGATGCACTGCAAGACTTGAAATACGTGGCTTTATTTACGTGGCCGATTTCATTGTGCTGCCAGAATATTCAAGGGAACTCATTATTCGAATGAATTTTTCGCGAGCTAATGGCGCCGTAATTAACCTGCGTAGATCCAGCGTGTCGTTTTCGACTGAACGAGCTATACCTGTGAAGGAATCTGAGGAACGACGCCTAACTGCTCTACGCGTTGTTCATAATGACGTAACAGTGCCGCCACGCTGCAGTATAATGGTGCTCGTAGAAAATGACGTATTGTACAACCGCGAAGGCATAGCGGATAAAAATGTAAGGCGGTTTTTGAACAAAGGTGTCTGCGTAGCTAGGGGTCTTGTTCATTTGACGAAAGGGCGTGCAGATGTCCTCCTCACAAATTTCTCCACTGAACTTCAACATATCTCTCAAGGCATTGCTATTGTCGATTTACACGAATTCTGTATGGCGACTGAACTATGCAGCTTTACATCAACCACTCGACAAGTGGCCTGCAACATCGACACATCCGTGACCGTCAATCAGAGCTTTCTGGTGAGTCAAAAGAAACAGATTTACGCCTTGGTAAAAGAATTCTCTGATGACTTTTCAAGGGCCTCTAAGGTCCAGAGCACGTCAATCTCGAAACACAGAATTATAATGCAAGACGACACGAGGCCTATATGCCAGCATCCATAACGGGTGTCACAGAAAGAACGGGAAATTATCAAGAAGCAAGTGAAGGAGATGCTTTCGGATGATGTCATTCAGCCTTCGAATAGTTCAAGGTCGTCACCAGCAGTGCTCGTTAGGAAGAAGGACAACACACTTAGATACTGTGTCGACTACAGAAAACTGAACAGTGTAACTAAACGAGATGTCTACCCCTTGCCACGTATCGACGATACACTAGATCGGTTGCGATCTGCAAAGTTTTTCTCCTCCTTAGATCTAAAAAGCGGATATTGGCAAATAGAGGTCGACGATCGGGACCGTGAAAAAACGGCATTCGTAACACCAGATGGCCTCTACGAATTTAAGCGCTTCCATTCGTCCTCTGTTCCGCACCAGGAACGTTCCCGCGAATGATGGACACTGTCCATCATTTCCATCATATGTCCATCATATTTGAATGACGTGGTGGTATTCTCTGCAACGTTTGACAAACATCTAGAGCGACTGCGCACAGTATTGGAAGCCATCCGGTAAGCGAAATTGACAATCAAACTCGAAAAATGCCACTTCAGCTTCGAAGAGCTGCGATTTCTTGGACATGTCCTTAGTTCTGATGGTGTTTGTCCTGATCCCGAAAAGACAGCCGCTTTTCAGGGGTTTCCTACACCCAGAGACAAAAAGTCAGTACGTCGATTTTTGGGTTTACGTGCCTACTATAGGCGATTTGTTGAATATTTCTCAAAGATTGCGGATCCTCTTACAAAACTGACAAAAGACGACGTGCCCTTCACATGTGAAAGCGAACAACAGAAAGCTCTTGACGAATTAAAAAAAACGACTACAGGGTTCACCAATAATTGCCCATTTTGATGAGACAGCCGACACTGAAGTCCATACCAATGGCAGCAATGTCGGCATCGGCGCCATTCTTGTCCAGTGGCAAAATGTTCAAGAGAAAGTGTTAGCCTATGCCAGCCGCTAACTATCAAAAGCTGAAGCTAACTACTCTGCAACTGAAAAAGAGGGCCTCGCAGTCATCTGGACCATAAACAAGTTTCGACCCTATCTTTATGGTAGACCGTTCAGAGCTGTCAGCGACCACCATGCTCTAAGCTGGCTGGCAAATCTCAAGGACCCGTCAGGTCGACTAGCAAGATGGAGCCTCAGGCTGCAGGAGTATGACATTACGGTCGTGTACAAATCTGGAAGGAAACACAGTGATGCCGACTGCCTGTCACGCTCTCCCGTCGATCCAAGTGTACCTCAAGAGGAAGACTTCCCGTTTCTAGGCGTTGTCGACGCATCCGAAATAGCTCAAATACAACGAGATGACCCGGATTTGCTGGCGCTCATACAACACCTGCAGGGTCTCGACGTTCAAGTCCCTCGCATATTCCCGAGAGGGCTCTCCGCGTTCTGCACTTGAGGAAGTGTTCTTACCGGAGGAACTTCGAACCTAATGGTGAAACGTTTTTACTAGTCGTGCCCACAGCCATGCGAGAGGAAATTCTGCACGCATGCCACGACGAGCTAACACCTGGAGACATGGGTGGGAGCCGAACATTCGCCAGGATTCGCCTGAAATACTATTGGCCTAAGTTGCTCGCTTCAGTGCAGCGCTACGTGAAAACTTGTCGTCAATGTCGAGGGCACAAAACTCCACCCGTAAAACCAGCCGGCTTTCTCCAGCCAATAGACCCTCTAGATGCCCCATTCTAACAAGTCGGCATGGACTTCCTAGGACCTTTCCCGACATCGTATGCAGTCAAGAAATAGATAGTCGTAGCCACAAACTATCTGACCCGTTATGCTGAGACTGACTCTCTGTACAGTGTGACAGCTGCCGAAGTCGCCAAGTTCTTTGTGAACAACATAGTGCTCAGACATGGTGCGCCCATCGTCGTTATTACGGATCGGGGCACTGCACTTACTGCAGACTTAATGCAATGCCTGATGCGCATGAAAAATACCGATCACAGAAGAACAACGGAGTATCACCCTCAGTCAAATGGCCTAACCGAACGCCTCAACTGAACTCTGACCGACATGCTATCAATGTATGCCGACGTTGAACATAAACAGTGGGATGAAATATTACCCTACGTAACATTCGCATATAATACAGCCGTTCAAGAAACAACCCACGTTGCTCCTTTCGAACTAGTATTCGGCCGAAGAGTGTCAACCCCGCTGCATGCCCTGTTACCACTACAGGACGAAAGCAGCTATCCACCTGACTTAGATGACTTCTTGCAAAGAGCCGAAGAAGCACGGCAATTGGCAAGATACCGAATACGCCACCAACAGCACGTCGATTCTGGTCGGTACAACAAGCGACGCAGTGACGCACTTTATCATCCCGGTGACAAAGCGTGGATATGGATACCAGTGCGCCGCCACGGACTCTCTGAAAAGCTTCTTTGCCGATACTTCGGCCATTATGAAGTACTCAACCGTATCAGCAACGTAACTTATGAAGTCAGAACCGCTGGACACGTGAGTTCAAGACGCCGCAATCCCACGGAAGTGGTACACGTAGTCCGCATGAAACCGTATCATGACAGATCGTCGAAAAACGAGTGAGAGTGCGCATGTATCTTCTCACTGTCTTAAGCATCGGGACGATGCGTCTGAGGAGGGGGATAATGCCACGACAGGTTGGCCACGTTCAAGTAGCCCACCGCAATCATCGTGGCAAGAGCACAAGCAAGACCCGGCTGGCATGCGCCACGCGTTCGTGGGCTCCGGCAACGAGGAAGAGGAGGATAGTTGGATATGTGCCACTCGGCTACTCGGACTTGACTACCATAGTCTTTAGAATCGTGGGCACAAGTTCGCCCAAATAAACACGCTTGTTTTTTTAACCTGTCTGCCTCAGCATCGCTACAATATTTTGCCAAGCTATGGATGTTAAGCCCTGTCCGTTCATTGACTGACACCAAAGCGCTACGCAGCTTGTACGACCAAGTTCTCGTTAATATCGGAGGCTTAGAGACTTTGGGTGTGCCCAAGTCGTCATTTTCTTTAATGCTCTGCGACATCCTACTGCGTGCTCTTTGACGGGATATAGTTGTGCAGTATCATCGGTGGTGTTCCTTCCAGTTGGCATATGACTCGAGAGCTGAAGCTACACCCGGTGGACTGGACCGTGTGCTCAGCTTCCTGTGTATCGAGCTGGAAAGCCTGGAGAAGAGTGATCTTAAGAATGCCAGAGGACGAGCACAAGGAAAAGTCCCCGTGGCCAGTCAGTCGGCGTACTCTCGGCGTGGGGAACCGACGTCATCAGTGCTTCACAGACACTTAGTACGAGAAAAAAAGACAACTGCGTATTTTGCTGGTCCAGTCATCACGGATCGGAAGCCTGCACAGCTGACTTGTCACTAACGCAGAAGAAGGAACTGCTTTCCAATCACAAATGGTGTTTCCACTGCACCACAAAATGACATCGGGCATGGGACTGCAAAAAGAAGATTCCCTGCTCCAGATGTCAAGCTCGACACGCTACAAGCAAGTGCGATCCCGATAGGTGTTCGCGGAAGTCAGACTGCTAACAATAACAACGAAAAAACTACGACAAACTGCGCATCACTTGAAAGAAGACCCGTCAAGAAAGGCTCTATCACTCTCGTTTTCCTTCAGGCTTTCAGAGCATGAGCCATGAATGACGACACCTGCCGCTACATACGAGGCGTTTTTGGTGGTGGCATTCAGAGGACTTTCATAACTGAAGATCTGTTCAAGCACCTCCAGCTGAAAAGCGTGGGAACAACTCGAATAGCCTTCAATACTTTCGCAAGTGCATTGGACCAAGAGGCTTAGAGGCATCGCATTGTAGAACTACGACTGCGAAGTCAGTTTTCCGACGCGAAAAAAGTCTTAACTTAAATAAAGATCCTAAGCATCTGCCAGGACATCGCAGAGACTGCAATGAACGTAGCCTTCGTCACGTCTTTAAAGAAGGTGGGACAGGATGTCGCCGATGAGCTCAAACATCCATCTATCATCATGAAGAGTGGCATATCAGCGTACTTATCGGGTCCGGTCAGATGTGAAAAGTTTTGACCGCCGAAGTTTCACGGTGTGAAGGCATTGAATCATTGATCGCACTGAACTCCTAGCTTGGATGGACCTTCCAGGGAAGCACATCGCACTTGGTGTCCCGACCAACTACTTTACAAATGATGGTGTGCGTGCTAAACGCCCAAGCTACCAATTCCGACGAGATTTCGCGCTCCTTTTGGCAACTTGAAAACATAGGAATTACGGACACAACAAACAAGCCACCGGAAATAAGCAACACCATGAGGCATCTTGAGCAAACGATTAGCTTTATAAACGGAAGATATGAAGTGGCCCTCCCTTGAGAGGATCAGTTCAAGCTTGCAAGCAACAAGCAAGTCACCATTGCTCGACTGAAGAAGCTTGTCAACCGTCTCGACACTAGGAAAGGACTGCTCGAAACGTATGACCGTACCATAAGACAGTACTTGAGGGCAGGACACGCTGAAGTGGTGAGTGATGTACCTGCAGAGGTGACGAAGTTATATTACATATTGCAGAAGGAAGTCATGCGTGAACAAGCACTGACGACGAAAATGAGAGTGGTGTTTGGCGCTTCGTCGCATGCCAAAGTATGCAAGTCCCTCAATGACTGCCTTGCAAAAGGTGACAACTTATACCAAGACCTCGTGCGAATTCTGCTACGCTTCAGAACGCACCTGGTAGCAGTTATCGCGGACATAGAAAAGGCATTCCTTCAGATTGCGATTTGGCAGAACGACAGAGACACTTTCTGCTTTCTCTGGTTTGCAGAAGGAAACTTATCCAAAGGCAAGCTGCAAGAATGTGGAATGACACGAGTGCCTTTTGGAGCTACATGTAGCCCATTTTCGCTCACAGCTGCTATTCTCTGCCACGTGAAAAGAGGGTCGGCTGCCATGGAGCAAACGGCATCAACTCTTGCCGAGTCGTTTTACGTGGATAATTAAGTCACTGGTGCCGACACAGAAGAGGAAGCCGCTAAACTTTGCGGAGAAGCGCGCGAAATAATTAAATCAGCAGGCATGACATTGCGGAAATGAACAACAAACTCAGGAAAATTTTGATGCGAACGCTTGAAAATTAAGTAGAATCTATTAGTAAGGAGATGGTCGTTCTTCACGAAACGCTGGTCAAGGTCCTGTGTTTGGTTTGAAATCCTGCAAAGGGTGAATTCAACTTTTCGGTTGAAAATATACTCTGGTTTTTGACAGCACTGACGGACCAAAAACGATTTGTCTTGCAGTCAGCATCAAGAATATTTGACCCGTTGGGATTTGTAGGACCATATACTATTGCCATACGAATATTGTTTCAGAAGCTGTGGATACGAGGGAATGGCTGGGATGAAGTACTACCCAATGACCTGCAAAAAGAATGGAATGATTGGGTCATCCAGTTGCCGCAACCGCAGGACGTCGTCGTTCTTCGCTATCTGGGTGGCGGAGCAAAGAAGCCCAAATGTGCTTCAAGTACATGTTTTCTGCGATGCCAGTCCAGCGGCATACGGAACAGCGATATACGTCGTGCAAAGTCCTCAGGAGCTAAAACTGTTGGTTGCGAAATCCCGTGTAGCAACCATTAAGGAGACAACGCTGCCACAATTGGAGCTGCTGGCTGCCTTAATCGGCTCAAGAATGTTGGCATACGTGAAAAGTGCTTTGAGGAATGTTCAAGTTGACTACACGATGTGAACAGATTCCACCATTGTTTTGTCATGGGTAAAAGGTGAGGTCAAAAAGCGGTAACAGTTCGTAGGCAATAGAGTCAATGAGATTAGGTGCACTACAGATCTATCAAAGTGGAGATACTGTCCTAAAACAGACAACCCGGCTGACATACTCACGCGTGGCGCGACACTTGAAAAACTGCTGTGCCGCTCCAATTGCTGGCATGGTACCGAGTGGCTAACTAAACCGATGTCTGAATGGCCCCTTCAGTTCGGTGAACTAGACTTAGCGGACGCCACCCAAGGTGAAGTTACAACAGTCCACGTCAAACTAATGACACGCTTCACAGTTGCGATAATCGACATCCAATCGTACAGCAGGCTTCATCACCTACTCAAAGTCGCTGCGTAGATTATTAGATTTACTGACCGATGTAGAAAAAGGACGGATCATACAGGACATCTCGTGGCAACAGAAATCCTGAACGCTGAAGAGTATTAGGGAAGATGTACACAAGAGCAAGGCTTTTTTGAAGAACACACCGCTTTGACCAATGGCCAACCAGTCGAGTCTACATCTCGAATCACTGAACTACGCCCTTACATGGGCAAAGACTGAATTCTTCGGGTTGGAGGCCGTTTATATCTCATGTATTCCACACAAGATTTCAAGCACCCAATCATAATGGTGTCAAGCCACCCCTTTTCGTCATTTTTGGCAGAGCCTATCTTCAAGTCCTACACGGAGGAGTTAAAAATACACTTACGTAGCTTCGGGAATGCTACTGGATTTGTCGAGCTCGCTCTTTGGTAAAAAGAGTGCTGCATGGCTACAATATAAGCAAGCGTTTCAGTGCGGGCCCCGGAAGTGCTGAGACTGCTTCGTTAACAAGTCGTCAAGTGTCACTAACGAACCCGTTAGAAGTCTACTTCGTGGGCACTCTGTGTGCACGCAAGGAGAAAGGGGACACGAAGTACTACGTTGCACTTTTTACGTGCGCCGTATCTAGAGCCATGCATCTCGAGCTTATCTCGGAAATAACATCCGAGGATTTCTAGCTGTGCCTACGACGATTTGCAGGTGGAAGAAGATTACCTGGGGTAATCTATTCCGACAATGCACGAAGCTTTCACAAGACATCGGCAGATATAAGGCGACTAGACCGAATGTTCTCTGAAGAGGACGTCGCTGGTCACCTCAGCATCAACGGCATTTCGTTGAAGTTTATAGCACGAAATGCTTCTTGGTGGGGTGGACGTTGGGAGCGCCTCGTACGATCAGTGAAGCTTCTGCTGCAAAAAATTATTGGCAAAGCTCGTCTTAACTGCAAAGAAATGTCGACAGTGCTGGCAGAGGTCGAAGCAGTCGTAAACTCTAGGCCTCCGGTTTTCATCGAGACAGGTGCATGAGAACCTTGCACTTTGACACTAGCCGAACTTTTCCTTGAACGAATGTTGACTTCCATACCGTATGCGACTGCTTACGACGTCAACAGTAACTCCAAGCGAGCAGATGCCATACGCCGACAGAACTACAGAAAGCTGCTGATTGAAAGGTTTTGGAAGCGCTGGCAAAAAAGCATACCTGTTGCAATTACGATCTGCACACTTTGCTGACACGAAATCAACTACAGCATTAAAGCAAGGAAACATCGTTCTGGTGCATGCGGACAATACGCTACGCCAGCTATGGAAGCTTCCTAGTGTCACGGAAGCGTACCACAGTGCCGACGGTCTCATTCACTTCTGCAAGATCAAGTTGCAAGACGGTCACCTTGGGGTCAGGCCTATACAAAGACTGTACCCACTTGAACTATATGTTTAACTTTGCGTGGCCGGAATTGTTGATTATTTTTCACGTTCGGGGCTTGAACACGCAAAGGAGAAAGAAGAGCGCGAGCGAAAAAAAGAGAGAGACGCGGCGACGCTCAAGTGACATCAGAGCGCTTCTGAGCGCAGTTAAATAAACAAGTATTTTTTGCCTTATACCCTAAAGACGGAGTTGAGTTTGATCACAGTGCCTGGAACGTCATCGTTTTAATACCAAGGATCAGAAGGACGCACTTTGAGCACTATCCGAACAGAAAGAGTGAACTTGTCAAACTTGCTAGGCGTACCCTCCTGGACTTTAGCAAAGTGTAGCTAGGGTTGGGCCGCAGTGACATGAACATAGTGAACTAGTATAGAGCCATGACCTAGAGGCGGTGAAAGGTGGGAAGCAGGCGCGAAGCGCAAGCCTTAAGAAAATGCGTGAGTGCAACCTCGAAAAAGACGAAGAAGGATGTTTTCAATAACTGTACTTCTGGTAACTCCGGCGTATTTCCGTGACAATTTATGTCTCTTGATCGGTTTTCGCTGTTCCTTTAAAGGGGATGAGTATCGACCACCCCAGCCGCCTGCTGGTACCAGCGGCATCAGCGGCGGCCGCCTCCAGGTGGCGGATAGGACAAGCGAGCGACAGCGACAGTGAAGATACTCATGCCTACTCTCTCAGCAGTTATGACTTTTCGGATGACGGTTTTCAACTTGCGCAGAGCCGCAAAGTGAAGAGGAAGAACATGATGACATCCTCAACCTCAAGTATTAGAAATGTAAGTGAAAGGCCGAAGACGAACACTTATACCATCCTGTTTCTGCCTGCCCTTCCTACCGTCAGCATGGAACACCTTAACAGACAGTCTGTGTCGAGGGCTCTGGAAGTGCTCGTGCCAAGTGAGATCACAGACATAAGAGTGAACGACAGAAATAATATACTGGCTGTCGAAGTCCTGATGCAAGTGCTTAGGGCATTCTGCGCAATGCAACTGACTTGGACGTCAATCAGGTGCGCTCTCATGTTTCCTCACGATGGGATGTAGTAGCCGACGTGATCTACGACATAAATGTGGCTATTTCAAATAATGAATTACAATTTCTTGTCAAGTCAACAACTGATACTGGAATGGGCCATCCAGCAGGCTTACGAAGATGCCGCAAGGTACTCCCTGTCGGTCCGTACGTGGGAGACGCCCGCTACGTGCTAAGCGCGTCCTGCAGGACTAAAATAAACATTGTTTTCATTCCATTCCATTCTAATTGTTGAGTTCACCCGGCTTCAGAAGTTTCGCTGTGTGAAGATTGCCTTTAAGAGCACATCCTTCCCCTCTCCCCCTCTCATGTTAACGTGGGGTACTTCAGGCAGGCTGTGCACTCTCATTCCAAAGCTTCTCCAGTGCCGTAAATGCATAAAACTTGGACATGTAAGCAGCATCTGTGAGGTTTTGGTGGTATGCCACCGCTGCGCCGAGCCCCATGCAACGGATAAGTGCGTCACTACTGTCAAGAAATGCTCAAATTGCAATGGATTCTATGAAGCCACATAGAAGGACTGCCCACGTATCCAGAAGAAAATTGCCATCTTGAAGGAGATGGTGCACAATCACTCATCTCATCGAGAAACCGCAGCTAAAGTCAGAAGGCGTCGTTCATGTCAACGTTGGTCTTAAGGACGCCCGCTACCTCCTCGATGCGTTTGCCAGCTCCCTCATCATCACCACCTCCTTTACCTCCCAGGCCAAATGCTGTGGGAAAAACTGTAAAGGACAATGTCAGTGAGAATACCCTAACTGCGACAGAATAGCCTGCACTTAAAGGGAAGCAGCATCAAGCGAACCGATGGGGTTTTATGACGGCCAGCCTGGGATCCCGGTTCGAGATCTTTCCAATCGAGAGAGGCAAGTGACTGCAATCGTGCAATTATTATTTGCCACGATAAACACGCTACTGAGCAGCATACAATCTCCGTCTGCCAAGAGTGCACTGCGTATACTGGATGCACTGAATCCAGTGCTTGCTAACATCGTATGAGCACAATAGCACAACAAAATCTCTTCTTCAACACTGAACTTAAGAGTGCGTAATTCTTTCAACGGAATGCCAGAGGCCTGAAGTTCCCTATCTGAGATTTTCGCCAATTTGTTTGGGCCAATCAATTCCCTAAACTTGTCCAATGTAAACCAAACGTATCAATGCTTTATAGATTGTCCGGTTATGAAGCTTTTTGTTCAGCCGCTTGTGCAGAACGAAGCACAGTAATAGTTCACATTCGCTGGACTTGACTTATGTTTCACACCCAATAAGTTCAGTTAACGACAATCAGTACGTGCGTCTTCGTGTAAAGAAGAATGCTGTCCCGTTCACACTTGATGGTGTATATAAAACTCCGTCAGCTTGATTTCACTGCGACAGATTAAAAAACATTTTAATGAGAACCGATGGGCTTTGTATTAAAACCAATGACTTCAACGCCCGTCACATGCTTTGGATGACTACAAGGATGAATGCCCGGGGCATTCGACTACAAGGATGATTGCCCGGGGCATTCGAATATTGTTGCATTCGCTTCCGTCTATGACCTTTTCATCAAGAATGATGGTACCCCAACATATTTCGGGGTCTCACGTATGGCAGTTGCCTTGACCTGACATTGGTGTCATGGTGCTTCTCTTAAAAAGTTAAATGGTTTGGCACAATTGAGACCCACGAGAGTGATGACATACCCACCTACGTGGAGATTGACGGAATCAGAAAACATTACACTTCCGGTGTTGTAATTGACACTGACTGGTCGATGTTTATGTCGTGTGTTGAAACGCTTGCCAAGAAGGTCTTGTCTGTAGCTTGAAAAATACCATCATGGAAGCTATACCAGCGTCCAATTGTAAATTATCATTCTTGTCTAAAATATCACTGTTCGACATCGAACTGAAAAGATTACGAGCTATAAGAAGACGTTCTGAATGACTATACAGACGCACAAAAGCAATTTACGACCTGAGGAAAGCAAGACGGCTCCAGAAATAGATTTAACGACGCATTGACAAGTTGCAGAGACAACAGTCGAATCAGAGAGAACACTGCGATTCTCTAGACCCTCATAAACCACTGTCTTATATTTGGAAAACATTTCGTGGTCTTCGCTCCTTTCCACGACAATGGCACCTTTTGAAAGCTTTTGGACTTCATCATGAAAAAAAAACAGAACTCGAGGTGGCTGATGAATTTCGCACGTGAGTTTCCGGGAATATTATGAATAAAAGCATTGACGCCGTGATCGCTCCTGAGACTCGATGACCAGAATGGACATTCCGTTCACGATGGAAGAACTGGAAGGTGCGAGGAACTGGAAGTCGCTTCTAAGCGCACATCATTGCCATGTCGTGATGGTATTACGTATAGTTCGTAGAGACATCTTGAACAAAAAGCCAAAAGGAAACTTTTAACATGTTTAAACAACTCCTGGCTCAGCGGCAGTGTTCCCCGAGAATGAAAAATAGGTCGATTAATACTAATTTTAAATTCGGGAAAATCACCATTGGACTTGACAGCGTATCGCCCTATTGCCCTCGCAAGCTGCCTCGAAAACGTAATGGAAAGAATGGTTCTATTTTATCTAGAGTGATACTTGGAACGATACATCAACTACCTTTCCTGCATGGCAGGCTTACGTCAGGGCCGCTCCCCCATCAACTGTGTCATTGACTTATCAACATTTATTTAGTTAGAAATTTGTCGCAAGCATATATCAGTGGCACTCTTCCTTTACGTGAAGGGCACATATGATGATGTAGCTTACAATGCCATCCTTACTTCCCTCGTATCAATGAGCATTGGTGGACGAATGTTTCACTGGATATAGCATTTATTAGCTGGCAGGGGTTTTTTGTGCAAACAGATGAGGGTAAAACTACTGAACATTACACCTACTGCGGAGTACCTCAGGGAGGTGTTTTAAGCGCCACCTTGTTCAACGTTGCCCTCAATGGTCTGGAGGAGGTTCTGCCAAAATCAGTGTGCTTATTCATATTGTCACGGGGTCGTGACGTGGCCGAAGACAGGAAACTTCGTGTTGGGATTTAACTGTTTATTTGGGCAAACCTGTGCCCGGTAAACGGAAAGTCCAATTACAGAAGCAGTCTCGCACAGATAGTAGTCTCGGACTGATAGCGGCGAACGGAGCGTCGGCCTTCGATCAACAACTGACAAGCGGCGAAGCGCGACGGCATTTATACTCCCGCCGTCGAATGTTCTAGCGCTACCGCTGGTGGCGGCGTACGTTCCAGAACAATCTGTACCATTCGCACAGTGGGCGTGATCTTATTGAAATGATCTACTACAGTCCGGAACCCTCTCGAAAACTGCAGGCGCGGTTTGCGCTGAGAATCGTGTGGTGTTTTCGGGCGATAACAAAAGCTTGGGAAATGGAACGTGGCATTGCCCCCCTCTGAAAAAGGCATCGTCTCGATGCTTTAACTAAAGATGAAGGTACAATAATAATGCAAGAAAGTACAATGAATAAATTACAATACAACAATAATACAAAAAAAGCACTGTTTCAGTTTGTTAACGCGCATGAAACGGCTTTAGGCGTGCGACATGGACGACTTCAGGTCGCGATCAGCGTCGTTGAGAGTTCGTGATGCCGTCGGGGACAACCTCGTAATCAAATGGGCCGAGACGTCGAACCACCCTGTACGGCCCGAAGTACCGTCACTGAAGCTTTTCACTTAGTCCACGTCGGCGTATCGGCGTCCACACCCAAACACGTTCACCGGGCTGGTATTCCACGAAGCGTCGTCGAAGGTTGTAACGGTGGCTGTCGGTCGTCTGTTGATTCTTGATACGGAGCCGCGCAAGTTGTCGGGCTTCTTCGGCGCGATGAAGGTACTCGCTCACATCGAGGTTTTCTTCGTCGGTGACGTTGGGTAACATGGCATCGAGCGTCGTTGTCGGGCTCCTTCCGTAGACCAATTTGTATGGAGATATCTGCGTCATCTCCTGCACCGCCGTGTTGTATGCGAAGGTCACATACGGAAGAATGGCGTCCCACGTCTTGTGTTTGACATCGACGTACATTGACAGCATGTCGGCGATCGTCTTGTTAAGCCGCTCGGTGAGGCCGTTGGTCTGTGGGTGGTACGCTGTCGTGCGGCGGTGGTTTGTTTGGCTGTATGCCAAGATCGCTTGAGTTAAGTCGGCAGTGAATGCCGTTCCTCTGTCGGTGATAAGGACCTCCGGGGCGCCGTGACGTAGGACGATATTTTCGACGAAGAACTTAGCTACCTCGGATGCACTGCCTTTTGGCAGGGATTTTGTCTCGGCGTAGCGGGTGAGGTAGTCGGTAGCTACCACGATCCACTTGTTTCCGAAAGCCGACGTCGGGAACGGCCCCAGTAGGTCCATACCAATCTGCTGGAAAGGTCGGCAAGGTGGATCTATTGGCTGCAGAAGTCCCGCTGGCCTTGTCGGCGGTGTCTCGCGTCGCTGACAGTCCCGGCATGTCCTCACATAACGAGTGACGTCAGTGGTAAGACGCGGTCAGTAGTACCTTTCTTGTATCCTCGCGAGCGTGCGAGAAACACCGAGGTGCCCTGCCGTCGGATCGTCGTGCAAGGCCTGCAGGAGTTCTGGTCGCAGAGCTGAAGGCACCACAAGGAGGTACTTAGCCCGAAGCGGTGAAAAGTTTTTCTTTTGTAGAAGACCGTAGAAGACCGTTTCGTAGAAAAAACGACGCAAGTGCGCGCTTGAATACCTTCGGGACTTCGGCGGTCCTGCCGTCGAGGTATTCTATTAGGGCCTTAAGTTCCGGGTCGGCCCGCTGTCGTTCAGCGAAGTCGTCGGTAGTGATCGTTCCCAAGAAGTAGTCGTCATCCGGGTCGTCGGGTAGCGGTTGGTCGACAGGCGCACGAGAGAGACAGTCGGCGTCGGAGTGTTTTTTGCCGGACTTGTAAATGACAGTAATGTCATATTCTTGAAGTCTCAGGCTCCATCGTGCGAGGCGACCTGAAGCGTCCTTCAAAGTGGCTAGCCAAGACAAGGCGTGGTGGTCGCTCACAACTTTGAAGGGCCTGCCGTAGAGGTATGGGCGAAATTTCGACGTAGCCCAGATGATGGCGAGGCACTCCTTTTCTGTTGTGGAATAATTTGCTTCTGCTTTGGATAGCGATCGGCTGGCGTAACTAATAACCCTTTCAAGTCTGTCAGCCCTCTGCACAAGAACGGCGCCAAGACCTACGCTGCTTGCGTCAGTATGTATTTCTGTCTCGGCGAATTCGTCGAAATGGGCAAGTTACGGAGGCGTCTGGAGGCGATGTTTAAGCTCCTGGAAAGCGTGTTCCTGTGGCGTTTCCCACTTGAATTCCACGTCGGCCTTGGTAAGGTTAGTGAGAGGATCGGCGATGCGGGCGAAGTTTTTCACGAACCGCCTATAATAGGCGCACAGGCCCAGAAATCGGCGCACGGCTTTCTTGTCAGTGGGCGGCAGGAATTCGGCGATGGCGGCTGTTTTCCGTGGATCAGGACGAACTCCAGACTTGCTGATAACGTGCCCCAGAAACAAGAGCTCTTCATACGCAAATCTGCACTTTTCTGGCTTCAGTGTGAGTCCGGAAGTCTTGATGGCTTGAAGTACAGCTTCAAGGCGCCGAAGATGCTCGTCGAAACTCGAGGAAAACACGACGACGTCGTCCAAGTACACAAGGCAAGTCTGCCACTTCAATCCTGCCAGTACTGTATCCGTAACGCGTTGAAAAGTTGCAGGCGCTGAGCAAAGGCCGAAGGGCATCACCTTAAACTCGAAGAGGCCGTCCGGTGTTATAAACGCAGTCTTCTCTCGGTCTCTTTCGTCGACTTCGATTTGCCAATAGCCAGTCTTGAGGTCCATTGGCGAAAAGTACTTGGCGTTATGGAGCCGATCAAGTGCGTCGTCTATTCGTGGGAGAGGATACACGTCCTTTCTTGTGATTTTGTTCAGGCGGCGATAATCGACGCAGAAACGTAGGGTCCCATCCTTTTTCTTTACTAACACCACGGGGGACGCCCATGGGCTCTTGGACGGCTGGATAATGTCATCCCGCAGCATTTCATCAACTTGTCTCTTCATGGCCTCACGTTCTCGCGTCGAAACCCTGTACGGACTCTGACGGAGTGGTCTGGCATTTTCCTCGGTTATGATGCGATGTTTCGTGATTGGGGTCTGCCGAATTTTCGATGACGACGAAAAGCAATCTTCGTATTGCAGGAGCAGGGCCTTGAGCTCTTCTTGCTTATCGTTCGGAAGTCTGGGATTGACGTCGAAAGCTATGGGAGGGGCTTGGTTCCTCTGAGAAGGTTCCGCAGAATCGGCGAGGGCGAAAGCACTGGTGGCTTCGACAATTTCTTCGATGTATGCGACCGTTGATCCTTTGTTCACATGTTTGTACTCATTGCTGAAATTCGTGAGCATAACCGTTGCTTTGCCTCCCCGCAGCTCTGCAATTCCTCTTGCGACGCAAATATTTCGGGTGACCAACAGATGCTGACTGCCTTCAACGACGCCTTTGAAGTCAGGTGATTCGGGAGCGCCGACTGAAATAATGACGCTTGAGCGAGGCGGAATGGTGACTTGTTCTTCCAGCACATTCAAGGCATGGTGTCCTGACGGCGTGCGCGGCGGTAGTGCTTCTTCTGTGGATAACGTTATCGACCTTGTTTTTAGGTTGATGACAGCACCATGGAGGCATAAGAAGTCCATGCCAAGGATGACATCTCTCGAGCAACGCTGTAGAACTACGAAGTCTGTAGGATACATACGGCCGTTAATGGTGATTCTCGCTGTGCAGATTCCTGCAGGCGTTACGAGATGACCTCCGGCTGTGCGGATTTCAGGGCCTTTCCAAGCTGTCCTAACTTTCTTCAACTTCGCGGCGAGCGACCCACTGATGACAGAATAGTCGGCTCCAGTATCGACGAGAGCGGTCACACTGTGGCCGTCGATAAGAACGTCGAGGTCGCTAGTTCGCCGTCTCACATTACAGTTAGGGCATAGCGTCGGGTCACGGCTGCGTCGGCTTGTTCCGCTGCTTCCATGTTGCGTCGTCAGGCCACCTTCAGTAAGTGAGCTTTCGCCATCAGGGCTTTGCCTGGTTGGCGTTGTGTTCGGAAAGCTCCGTCGCGGCATCGTCGTCGTCGGAGGATCTTCGTTAGTTCGTCGCACAGCAACCGCACCTCCACCGGTTGCTGCCCTTAGTTTCCCGGATACGGGCTAGGAGACCGGCCCCGCGTTGGGCCAGAGTACTGTCGGTGGTGCGGTGACGTGCGGCGGCTGGGCGACGGCGAACGCGAAGGGCTTCGTGGTGTCCACCGAGTTCCTGTCAGGTAGTCGGCGATGTCACGTGGTCGTTCTCCTGGCTGCGGACGTGGTGCATCGACGGCGAAGCCACGCAGTCCCATCTGTCGGTACTGGCAACGGCGGTAAGTGTGCCCGGCCTCGGCGCAGTGGTAGCACAGTGGGCGGTGGTCAGGGGTGCGCCAAACGTCGGTTTTCCTCGGCGCACTGCGCTGGCCCGCTGGTGAACGGTAGGTCGACGGTGGGGGTGGTGGCGGCGGTGGTGTCTGGCGACGGAAGTGTGACGGGGCAGCGTTTTGGCGTGGACGGGGAGGAGCGTTGTGGCGCACTGCAGCGGCGTAGCTCATAGTTTCTGGCTCGGGCAGCGGTGTATGGGGAATTCGAAGTGATTGCCGAATTTCTTCTCGCACAATGTCGGCGATCGAATCCACTTGAGGTTGCGCCGAAGGCAACAGTTTGCGCAGCTCTTCCCGCACGATCACTCGGATCGTTTCACGCAGGTTTTCGGAGTCACTGGTTTGAGCAGCAGCGCATTCTGGAGTCAGGCGACGATTATACTGTCTGGTGCGCATGTCAAGGGTTTTTTCGATGGTGGTCGCCTCGGATACAAATTTTTGGACGGTGTTCGGTGGATTCCTCATTAGTCCCGCGAAGAGCTCCTGTTTGACCCCTCGCATGAGACAACGAACTTTCTTCTCCTCAGGCATGTCTGGGTCAGCGTGACGAAATGGGCGGGTCATCTCCTCTGTGAAACTTCCAACCTTCTCATTCGGTAGCTGAACCCGGGTCTCTAGTTGAGCAGCGGCCCTTTCTTTGCGAGCGACGCTCGCGAACGTTTGCAGAAATGCGCCGCAGAAGGCATCCCACGTTCGGAGCGTGGACTCACGATTCTCTAGCCAGGTCCTTGCGGTGTCTTCCAGGTAGAAGTACACACGCCGGAGCTTTTCTTCGTTGTCCCAGTGGTTGAGGGCGGTCACACGGTCGTATGTTTCTAACCAGGACTCCGGGTCTTCGAACGGTGACCCATGGAAAATTGGTGGTTCCCTGGGTTGCTGCATGGCCATCGTGGGCAGGGATGCGGCGGTTGTCATTGTCGCTGCAGTCGCGGTCATGGCCTTGGTCTTCCGCGCCTTGTCTTCTAGAATCCCGTACTCCGGTGGTAGCCCTTGCTGTCGGCGGCTTGTTCGCTGCTCCTGGTTGGCGTCGGTGTCTTCTCCGCGACGTGGGCTGGGTTCACGGCTTGACGGGGGCGTGCGGTACATGAACGAAGCAGCACCTCCACTAGATGTCACGGGGTCGTGACGTGGCCGAAGACAGGAAACTTCGTGTTGGGATTTAACTGTTTATTTGGGCGAACCTGTGCCCCGTAAACGGAAAGTCCAATTACAGCAGCAGTCTCGCACAGATAGCAGTCTCGGACTGATAGCGGCGAACGGAGCGTCGGCCTTCGAGCAACAACTGACAAGCGGCGAAGCGCGTCGGCATTTATACTCCCGCCGTCGAATGTTCTAGCGCTACCGCTGGCGGCGGCGTACGTTCCAGAACAATCTGTACCATTCGCACAGTGGCCGTGATCTTATCAAAATGATCTACTACAGTCCGGAACCCTCTCGAAAACTGCAGGCGCGGTTTGCGCTGAGAATCGTGTGGTGTTTTGGGGCGATAACAAAAGCTTGGGAAATGGAACGTGGCAATATACACTGATGATATTTGCCTCTGGATTGCTGCAGTTACTCGTCCTTGTATGCGTGCACAAATGCAGCGGGCATGAACCCTCGCAACAGCCTACCTTCAGAAACAAGGCCTTACTATAATGACTGTGAAGTGCGCGTTGATTGCATGTAGACGCAAACCAATGACGCTTTACCCTGTTTACATTATTGAACCGAGTGTCAAATATGGATGAACACATCGGTTCTTGGGCATAATAATCGGCAGAATCGTTTCGTGGAGCCCTCATTGTGCGTACTTGAAAAAGAGACTGCTATATATTGTGCATGTAATGAAATTCATGTGCGTGAAAAATAGGGAATATCTGTGGCCTCCGTGCTACGGTTGTACAGCCCCATTTCTCGGTTTATTGCGCTACAGCTTGCCGGTACTGACCAACACTTGAAAATCTAGTACTAATTCAATGGAGAGTTTGCAGGGTCAGGCACTGCGTATCTGCCTAGAACTGCCCCGATGCGCTATTAGTTATGCCACAATTATGCTTGCGAAAGACCATCCGATCAGAACATATAGAGTCGTGCCCCTTCATCATGCCCCATATATTCTGGCCCTGCCACCGCTCACACCTCTGCCCACAGGACACCATTTACAGGTTACTCGTCCCCACAGCCACACTGCGACTTTTTCTGAATCTTTCTTCTGTCGATCATCAGCTGACTGGAACGGCCTGTCCCGCGATATCGGTGAGACCTTCTGCTTATCCTCATTTTCTGAAAAAATGAAACTTGGTATGTCTCAATAAATGTGTTGTAGCAACTATCCTGTGCATGCATCGGAGCCACTATCTTGTAAATGTATGCAACCACTGTTTTGTACGTAGCCACTATTAGGTTAACTCAACCTCCTATGTAATACCTTTCTGCGATGTCTTTAAGGAAAATAAAGGGAACTGAAGTGAAGTCATGGATTGGCTCAGAGAGCACATTCGGCATGCTAGCCATGTCCCTGACCAACACTTGGCCCTTCTACCCTCCGAAAGACCACGTGCTACGTTTTCAAACCTCATAGCCAAGCACCTAAAGCATATACATCAGCAACAAGAATTGCATGTCCTTTGTGGTGCCTCGACCAGCCGCAAGTACGTCTAAAAATTCCGGGTATCAAATTGGAAAGCAATCACTCCAGAATAGCATTGAAGCAAGCAAGACTGCTAATATTATTTCAGTTGTACTTGGACTGAACGCAGATATACATTGATGGGTCCGTCTCGTCCAGCAGCTCATCAGGTGCCTCTGTAATTCCGGCTGCAGCAATGACAATCAAATTTAAGTTGTCGCATATGACTACATCTAGAGCATTAGAGCTTGCTACTATAATAGCCGCTTTACAATATCTCGTTCAAGAGCATCCACGAAAGTGGGTCATATTTTGTGATTCAAAAGCAGCACTTCAGAGTTTGCAGTTTGCCATGTGTAAGAGAAATCATGAACACTTGGTACATGAAAAAAGACATTGTCATCATGAAGCTACAGCACAAGGGCATGATATTATTTATATGTGGCTGCCTGGACATATCGCTATTTCTGGAACTCAGTTAGCCGATGATGCAGCCCGCTCAGCCCATGACGGAACCTGTGTGGTTCCAATACCTGTATCATGTTACAGATGCATTAAAACAACTTTTTTTGCTGACTTGAGATCTTACACGCACGTTCCGGTCGTCTACCAGCTTTCAAAGGTGTCACTTATATGAACTGGATTCTTAGCTCAAGATACAGCTACCGTCACAACTTTCCCGCTTCTATGCGACACTGTTATGCCGCCTTTTGTTGGGTGTTGCATTCACAAAAGTGTACTCTTTTCGCATTGGTATGGCAGACACATCTACATGCGACTCCTGCGGAGCTGAATAGACCATTGAACATGGCCTGTGCAGTTCCGCTTGCAACGACACGCAGCGATGCCAGCTCCGGATGGTTTTGAATCAACTTGACTCTAGACCATTCTGTGTGCAGAAGATTCTGGGACCTTGGGCGTCTGCCTCAATTGAGCAGAAAGCAACTAAAGCACTCCTACTTTATTTGAAGAGAACAAACCTGAGCAACCGCCTGTAGACTTTGTGTGCTCTCCCAAGCGTGCTCGTGATTGTGTGTACCTTCTTTTATCTCTGCAACCTCTTTTCAACCCTTCATCCCTTTTTAAATGCAGGATAGCAACCCGCATGTGCGTGTGGGTAACCTCTCTGCCTTTCCTTGCATCTTTATATCTCTATCTCTCTGGCAACCTCACATTTTGTCCTTCAAACGTACGCTGGATCGAGGTCGTTCTATATGCTGAATATATGATGAATAGATGCGAGATGGGGGTACTTGGAGTGTTCACCAGATGGACGGACGAATGAACGGATGGACAGACAAACAGGAGCACGGATAGACGCACGGTTGGGTGGAAGGAAGGGCGTACGCATGAATGGACAGCGCACGGTTGGATAGATGCACAAACGAACGCATCGATGGAGGGAGATGGACGCAAGTACGGTCGCACAGATGGACGCATGAATTGACGGAAGCGAAAACGAACGCACGAACGAATGCAAACGAATGCATGAACGGATTTTAAATGCGAAGCATTTGTTAGCGAAATTCGGCGACTTTGCGCGCATCTATCTATCTATCTATCTATCTATCTATCTATCTATCTATCTATCTATCTATCTATCTATCTATCTATTGATTTATCCATTTATCTATCTATCTATTTATCTATCTATCTACCTATCTATCTCGCCGCCTGCGACTTTCAGCTTTCCTTGCCGTTTCAATAATGGTATCGATACGAAACTTGGTATGGGATAAGATGACTGTATGAAAAAAGTTTTGACAAATAATAGCATAAAAATATGACATGAATGTCACGAATGTCATGCATAACATTTCATGGTTCTGCAGTTTTCGCGGTGGTTTTGTTCACATTGAATGTTGCAAAACTGGTATGGTATGACATGACTGCTTGGCGAACACAAACGACAGACCCTAAAATGAAAATCGTGACATGCGTGTCTTGTAACAACATGAATACATGGCAAGCTCATCATGCCGTCACGGTTATTGCCCTAGCGTCACATATACCAAATTTGGTATTACGATACATGAATGAATGATGAAGTATGTGACTGGTGCAAACTTGATAATCATGAGATGCTTGTCATGTGACAGCACGACTACATGCCACGCTCATGATGCGCTGGTGGCTGTTTCGCTAGCTTCACCTATACCAAATTCGGTATTACAAGACGTGAATGAATGAAGAAGGTATAATACTGGTGCAAACATGATAAACGTGAGATGCGTGTCACGTAACATTATTACATTCTACGATCATGATGGGCTCGTGACCATTTTGATATATTCACATGTACCAAACTCGGTATCACGTGACGTGAACAAAACATAGGTAAATCACATATACGAACTTGATAATCACGACATACGTGTCATGTAACAACATGACGACATGCCACACTCATGATGCACTCGCAGCTGTTTCGCTAGCTTTGCAGGTGCCAAATTTGATATTACGTGACGCCAATAGATGACGAAGGTATAGCCTGGGGCAAACATGATAATCATGAGATGCGTGTCATGTGAGAATATGACTGCATGCCACAGTCAAAGCGCCAATTCGCAAGTTCCGTAAATTTTCATGCCTACCAGCGGCGGCCAACGTATTTTTTTCAGAGTATCGTAGTAGCAGCGGGGATGCGGCACTCACAGCATGTGAATATACGTCTTTGCTAGCGTTGGGCACACACTAGAACGTTTCTGTTGTAGTTACCGGCCCCACGAAGGCCACTGCAATCATTGCGCAGTCTTCGTTTGCAAAAAGAGTACGCTTTTCAGACGCAGCGAAGTAACAACTGAGACGCTGATTCGCGTTCATCTCTTGTATATGTGATGATGAATAAACTTTATTTTCGTATCCGGCATTTTTGTGGTCCGGGCTGGACCGAAAAAGAAGGTACCGAGAGACCTCGTCTCTGTGCAGCCTCGCTGTCTGGCTGGATAGCCCATTTTTGGTCTGGAACCTGTCAGCTGAGCAGCAAAAGCCGCCACTGCTCCCGGAGAACCTCAGGAGAACTTGTTGATAAGTTGGGGCATTCAATTACCAAATGTTTGTAAGACGCCTTTTCTGTTACACATAGCTTACATTTATTGTCCGGGTGTAAGTGTGGGTAGCTCCTGTGGAGGCGCGCAGGGTTCAGGTAGCAGTTCGTCTGTAGCTGTCGGTATTCTGATGCTTCTTGCCTGTTTAGACTCGGGAGAGGTGCGGAATAGACGCTCCTTGCTTCTCTGTAGTGTAGCATGTATTCTGTGTAGCTTGTAAATCGCTCTTTGTGTGGTACGTCAGCGGCAGCAGGGATGATCACCGAGCGATGTGGTCGGGTTGCGCGGTGCGTTAATTCTCGCGAGAACTCATGAGGCAGCTTGTTCGGATTGAATGCATCAGTCTCTGTGTGCCCCGGCAACCATACGAGGTATTTGGGTTCATCTACTCTGTGTAGTTCTTGGTTATTACGAGGATTCTCAGGGCTTCTTGTCAAATCCATCCTTGCGTAAAACTTCTGACTGCTACTTGCGAATCGCTCAGTGTGAATGAGTGTCTGTTGGAGGTGATAGCCATGGCTATCTCCTCAGCTTCCTCTATAATGTTTTTTGCGGCAGATCACGCATTAATACAAATGCCGGACGTGTCAACAACGACAGCAGTGTGAGCTTTTCGCTTAGGGTATGGGCTAGCATCTACAAAAATAGATTTACTGTTCGTACCGTGTGCTTTGAGCAGTTTTTCTGTTCCCTATTTTTTTGCGGTTCGTGTTAATAATAGGGCTCAAGTTTTTCGGTATCGCGTTAGAGACAATCTTAGCTTTGATTGTATTGGAGATGTCATGTTTGACACCACGTTGTGCACTGTACATGATTCCTAATCTACTCATTATATTTCTTACCGTTTTGGTTTTAGTGAGCCTTTCAAGCTGGGATATGCGCTGAGATTCTATAATCTCTTCAAGCGTATTGGGTAGTCGTAGCTATACAAAAAGGTCTGTGCTAGCATACTCAGGTATTCCTATCGCTTGTTTGTAGACCTTCCGGATGAGTGCATTTATTTTTTTAGTTTCAGCTTTTTGCAATTTGTGGTATGCTGCTACATACGTTATGTGACTTATGACGAAGGCTTGGATTAGACGAATTACCCGGCTCCTTCACCAGAATTGTTACGTACAATCCAAATGGTGTACAAATAACTGTTTATTGGGGCTAACGTGTGCCCGAAACGTAAAAGAAAATGTAGCGGCGTTTCTAACAGGCGATCAGCAAAAGGGGATCTTGTCTTGTCTCCTAGGAGATCTTGGCTCATACCCACATGAGGGATTGGCCACACTGTACCTCATAATAGATCATTTTTTTACAACGCTTGCTAAAAATAATAAAGAGAAATTAGATAGAAACAATAATAATGTTCCTTTGAAAAAACGTGAAAAAATTGCAGAAGATTGCGATAAACCAGAATATATAAAACAAATTAACAAGAATGAGGAAGGGGGAGAAAGAATTGGATATATCTGGCAGTAACACTAGCAGCGTATCCTTCCGGTTGCCTGAATGAATTTATGCAGCGCTGACAGAATAGCACTGTGGCCCACACCCAACTGACTGGCTCCAAACGATAATAGGGTGGATGTATTGACTGGCAATCCGAGCATACCAATCGGTCTTTCAAGAATTATTCGGCGCAGTGAGACGAAGCGGCGGCATGTGAGAAGAAAGTGATCTCATGTTTCCGGTTCATTGCAAACTACACACAGGTTAGTTAATGCAAATCCTGATTTTTTGAGATAAAAATTTAACAGAGGAACTCTACAGCGAAAGCTTGTGAGGGTCACCTCACATTGACGGGAAAGGCATTTGGCGGTGTTCCATGTGAATTGCAAGTGCCGAAATTCTTCAGATTGTAGAAGTGACATTTCGTTCATTTTTAAAATTAACAGGCGTTTGAATCGTTCGGCAGTAATAAAAGGAAACTGTGGAGCTACTAGCACCACCGGGAAATTTAAAGATGCCGAAGCGAGCGAATCAGCAATTTCATTTAGTTCAATTCCAGCATGCCCGGGGACTCAAATAAACCGAACTTCTGATAGGCTATGTGGTACGAGAGACCAAAATATCCTGAGAAGAGTAGACTTCTTTGCGGAAGTTAGATGTGTGCATACAGACAAAGCATCCGAAATAATAATAGCTTTTGATTGCTGATAATTTAGTTTTCCAAGAGCCAATGTAATAGCCAGGAATTCTGCGAGATAAATTGGTGTGAAGTCAGGTAATCAGAGCGAAAAAGACCAATTAAGCTGATGAGAAAAAAAACCTACTCCAGCCTTCTGAACATTTTGCGTTGCGTCCGTCGAAATTACTACGTATTTAGGCAAATGACTGAGATGGTCTTGAAGGAGGCCCTCCAGAACATGCTTTGGAAGTAACTTGGCATTTTTCGTAAAAATATCATCGAAAATTAAGTCAACTGGCACCGAGCATTGGGTTTGGGGGATCGATCTCCGAGAATACCCTCGAGCGGTGCACCACATCTTTTTCATCAAAATCCCTTGCTGAGGAGGCGCGCGCCGTCACGGCCTTTTCTTGTTTCACCATCAAGCCGCTCGTCTCTGGAGGTGCGCATGAACTAGCGCGCGTAGTTTGAATACTGCGTCTGCCTTGCGTCAATATGAATACATCACGCGTCAATTCGAAAGAACGTCAGTTTTGCAGTGCGGCTTGAATCCTCTTTTTATCGATCGCGCGCTACAAGCTCATTCAAAAAGGAATCCTGGGCTTCACTTGAAACAGCTGGCAGGCATCACTTCCCTCTATGAGCTGTCTCCCCGTTTTCGGACTTTGAGAATTAAGATTCTTCAAAGGGTTCGGAGCCTGGCTGCAGGAAGTCGATAAAAGCGAAAACCAAGGAAACGGTAAATTTTTCGGCACACTTAGAGCTTAGCAAGCTTTTCGAAAAGCTAAAAGGCTTACTTTTCTTTTTTGACACCCAAATTAAAAGTGGCAGGCTGCAGAGTAGCCGTCCTGAGCAGAAAGGAGTTCTGGATGTTGACGCACAGAAAGCACCATGGTGGGAAACGCCACTTTTTGTCCTTTCACTTAACGTCACCTTTCAAACAAGAAAAAAAAGAGAAGTTAACCTGAAGGGCAAGCTCACCAAAGCCCCGAATACTGTAGAGAAAAAAAAGGCAACTTCATTTTGATCGTGCATGGACTCTTTTTGACACTCACGACGCGTTTCCAGAGGTCGGTTTTTTGCAAAACATTGAAAAAAGTTCTCTTTCTTTAACCAGGTTCTGCCAAACACCACAAAGCTGTTATAATTCGCTCTGGAGAGAATATGTCGCCAGTTTTTTATTCAGCCATAGGAAGTAAAGTTTTATATGCAAAGTTCAAAAGAAGGTACCTTGTAGCCAAGTCAATGCAGGTTTCTTGACAACCGCAACCTAAAGGCTTTCTCTGTCAGAAGTCAGAATTTAAATGAATACACGTGCTAGCGACTGTGCTCATCATATATTTACAAACGTGGCAGTTTTTTCTCGTGAACTACGCGAAGTTAGTTGCAATCCTTTTTGCCACTGAAATGAATAATTTGCGTTTATTTTGCAATACGAGAGTTCACTGTCCTCACAAATCGTATATGTTATTGCATAATCTAATTAGGTTGCATACTTAAGTCTTCTGTAAGTCATAGCACTACTTACGTGCTCGAGCTTCTCGACTTTAACCGTCTCTTCAATTCAATAAATAATAAACGAAGACTTCTTCCGCAGGCGTCTGTGTACTTGTGCAGGCGCAGCCACCATTTTAACAGATTAGAACACGCGAGCGCACGTCGGATAGCCTCTAAACACACATGCGTTGTGGCGCAGCGACGAATTATGAAAACATAAGAAGAATGTTGTGTAGTTCCTCCTTGTGCCTAACCTTTCATAGTGATCGTGTTTATCCTTATTTTATGCTTATTTCTGATATCCAAAGTTGCTTGGGCAATGCCAGCGATGAGGAACTGTTTTTGATAAACATGATTGCTATCATAGCCTCGGATAGATGCTCCCAGGGCGAGAAAAATCGTTCACAAAGAAAAGGCAAGCTTCACGAAGAGCAGCAGAACAGAATAGCACCGCTGTCATCTTTTATTTTGACAATTCGCCATGGCGCCATGCCACATGTGCGGTGTGAAGCCATTTGTCAAGCGCTCGCATGTTCCCTTTTGCGAAAATGACTTTAAGTTAACTCAGCAGAAACTGATGATGTTCATTCTAGTTGTTTTATGGCTTTCTCTTGATTTATTGGGGCATTTAACAAATGCGAATATACAAGGCGTCCCCAGTGAATTCAAATTATTTATGATTGTTTTCAGACATAGAAATACTTTTCTTTTATTCTTACAAGTCACGTAGCAGTGTCAGAGCCACACAAACAAAAATTGAATGAGTTAAAACTCATAAATAATGGCAGCCTAGAAAAAGACCCATTTGAAGTAAGGAATGAAGGTAAAAGAGTATAGTGTAGGCTAACCTGTCATCATACTAAGTCCCGCCGAAGCTGAAGAAAGCACATAACAAACAAAATTTTATCAGAAACCAACGAAGAATAAACACAATGACAGATTATAGGCATAAATGGATTTAAAAGAGGCGACGAGGTCTCATGGGCATTCCCTTAAGACGGAAAGTATGTGAAAACTATTATATTGCTTTTTTGTATTTATTGTATTTCGTTGCATTTGTATGTACTTACCATCTGTTGATAGCTCAGCAGCACCTACTACTGTTAAAGAACGGACATCTGCAACTGCCTTGACTGGGCTCTGGGGTCCTACCTGTATAATAATAACCAGCCATTATATGTATGATACACAATTAAACTAATTGATTTTTATATTGACTTGTATCAGTCGACTCGACTGTATTGATACGCGCTGCCTACTTCCTGCGATATCTTTCTCTACTTGACGCAGTTCAGCACTGCCTCCGAGATCGGAGGAATGGTAAGCTTTCTGCTCCGCTCTTACATTTAGTGTAAAACGCAAAATAAAGCCAAAATAGGTGAGATGATCAAAAAAACAAACAGGACGAACGCTCGCTAAACACGGACTGTTTTATTGCTTCGATGCAATATGTACAAAAGAGATGAGTGGGGTGGGGGGGTGGGGGGGGGGCTGGGTATCAAGTTGTCTGCGATTTCAAGCCATCCTTCTCGATAAACAGCGTGCAAGCTGTTAGTCGACAAGATCAGTTTTTGAGAGTGCACTTAGGTACATGAGAGATAGTTATTCTCTTCCTTGCTGAGTGTTTTCGACAGTTGATTAAAATGTGTCGCCCGTTTGTTTATGCACGAAAGCCTCGGCTATCAGGCGACTGTGTACATCCGCGAATCTTTATATGTCTTTTGCTTCCCTGTTCTCAATTTGGGCTTCTCAGTACAAGTTCTTTCTCGCGGGATCACACTTGCGCTTGTGAAGCTACTGGCCTCTGATAGAGTTTTCGCTCTGACCACACACTGGCCAGCAGATTTTTCATGTCAACGTTGTTGTCACGTGTTTTCTGCGGCCATTTCATGCCAAAAATATCCAATGTGCTCTTATCAAACCAACTATCTGCTCTATGCCGCTTCCTCATTGCCTACCAGTACATCTCCAACCTTGACGATCGTAATTTGAGCAAGACCGCCGTGGTAAGCTTTCACATCAATACAGGTCACGCCCGACCCATTCACAGACGGCCTTACCATTATCAGCTCCGGAGCGTGCTGGTATACAACAGGAGGGGAATATAATGCTTCGTAAGGGCATATCAAGCACTGTTCTAGTCCTTGGTTCTCTCCCATTGTACTTGTGAAAACGAAAGATTATAGTTGGAGATTCTGCGTTGACTACCACCATCACAAGCATAATTAGATGGCGGTATTCGACGCCAGAACCGCAAGACACCTTCGATACTGCCTGCTGGTATCCTTCAGCCCATTGAAAGGCCAGATAACCCCCTTTTTTTCGTGTCGGGCTCAATCATCTCGGCCCTCTTCCTGAATCAGTCATTGGTCATAAATGAAGTGCCGTCACTGCGTACTAAGCAACGTGGTGTGGCATCACACGAGCGCTTCCCGCCTGCAGAGCTACAGATGTCACCGATTTCATTCTTCACGACATGAACCTGCACCATGGTGCTCCTCATCAGTTTATGACAGATCGTGATCACTGTTATTTGTGTAAGGTAGTCGACGACCTAATGTGATCCTGCTCGACCATCCGCAAGTTCACTACGGCCTACCACCCACAAGTGAACGAACTCACCAAACGGGTGAACAGCACCCTGACAAATATGCTTGTAATTTACGCCTAGAGCAACCATCGAGATTAAAACATGAGCCTATAGTTTGTGACGTTCCTATGTAACTCTTTGCGTCATGACACGACTGGATTTTTACCTTGTTATATAATGTTTGGCTCTAGCCCGCCGTTACCTATCGATACCATGCTCCATTCTGATGCCGACTCTTCGACCGCCTGTGCTCGAGACACGCTAGCTCGGGCTGACATCAAGTGTTGTTACAATCGCCGTTACTGCGATGGGCAGTACTCAGCGGGGTCACAGGTCTTCCTCTGGTTGCCACCACAACGTGTTGTTCTATGTGAAAACTGATGTGCCAATACGTTGGCCCTAACCGCGTCATAAGAAAGGCTGGTGACGTGACCTACGAGATAGTTCCACTCAATCCTAGATCACCTATTACCTCTACCACGTGCGATATCGCTCATGTATTGCGACTTAAAGCACACCGCTCTCTCCCCGAGAACTGATCGCACCGGGCGGTGCTTTTGCCACCAGCGGGTGATGTCACGAGCCTATATGGCAGAAGAAGACGATGAAAAAGTGCCGAGTGGAGCTCATTAGGACAGTGACAACGTTTTGCATTTTTTTGTGGAATATACGTTGTGTGAAGTGTTTCTTCCTTGTAATAGTATATCGATTAGAAATAGTAAGTCCAAGACAGCATTGTTTCTTAAAGATTCACGCAAATTTGTTAAAGGTTTAAAGCCAATATTGCGCCTAAGATAACCACTTGCTTTAGACTGCCCGGAAGCTAAGTTGCTCTATTTCATAGCTGGCAGGTTTGTCTCAGCTCTAAAGATGACGTGTCCTGTGCGCTTCAAAAAACGATTATCGTAATATTTCTCAAGAAAACAGTACTTTATTTCTGGGACTTTAAAAACAACAGAAAAAACAAAATCTAAATTGTTTATAGTGACTTTTAGGAACAGGGCTTCGTGGTTTTTGCTGTGGTTTATCAAACATACATTGATACCGTGATTAGAGACAACAGCAACTCCTTCACCACGTGTGCTTCGAATAGCCTGTGCATGTGTTGGCTGGGGGAATTATTTAGTCATCTAGAATACCATCATGTAACGAAGTCTCAGTGATAAGAACCACATCAGCGGTTTAAGTCAGAAGGAATTGTTCTGTAATGTCTACTTCATTCACAATTCTTCCGGCGTCAAAAGAGAGCACATCAATTCAGTTTAGTTTAATACCTAAAGACCCCCCCGCAAAGTATTACATAAGGGGTGGTTACATGAAGAACAAATACAAAATAGACCTTTACAAAAGTTGCTACGTGCAATGAATTTCGGACTCGAAAGTGTTGTTAGTACACCCTTAGAACGTTTCTTATGAATGGTTAGGTCCTCTGGTGCAGACTATGAAAACTACGCTGTTGGTATTGGATATTTTGCGATCACCCTGTGAATCATCACGCAGTTTATCTTTCACCAACACTACCTTCTTCCCTTCCTCTTTTCGGCCTTCGCGCTTTGCCGTAGCAATTTTTGTTTCCTTAGCGTTTTCTTCAGCGTTTCGAAGTTGTATAGTAGTGGTTTTTCCGTATAATTTCAAAAAAAAAAGAATCAGAATTACAGGCCGCTTTCCAGGATGTTTTTCCAAGCTCACTCACCTATGCCAAACACCACAAGATTCGGTATCCGACTACGGTTTTCTAGCTGTGTAGTTCTTTTTCTGCTGCAAAACAAGTATTTCGTGAATTTTTCCAACAGAATTGTTAAGAGTTTTAAAATTATCTACTTTTCCTCCTGTTTTTTTTCTTTGTTTCTAATTTGCTCATTGTGGTTGAGAAAGAGCGAACACTTCTCTGTGCTGCTTCCAACTGATTTTTACGTTCTGCTAAATCATTTCTGATAGCCTGTTGGTCTCTTATCAGCGTCTGCTGAATTTCAGTATAGGCAGGTCCGGGATTCAGTTCCACATCATCACAAAGCAACAATTTTCAAAACTGTAACCCTCGAACGCTTAAGAAAGCAGAGACCATGGGTATGGCATGGCAACATTACGCCTCTCATTCCTACAGTATAAGCATACACAACTAACCTGAAACAAGAAGGCAAGACACCTAGTGAGAGCTCTGCTTACTACGTTTTCACCATACACAATAAGAAATCCAACTTGTGCCTTGCGCTTTCGTATGCGTTGATCAGGCCATTGTCACGTGTGTGCGGCCGACGTCTTCTTGAACGCATGAGGTCTTATTGATTTTCCCAGTGTCATATCTTTTCCTCGTTCTTGGATTCAGTTCGATGTCAGCATTGCATTATATTAGAGAACTGGCATTATATTTGGTGGTCAGTTTCATGTGAAATATTATTATTATTATTATTATTATTTAACTTCTGCATTCTTCGATCGTTTTGACGATATTCTTGTTCTCTCTTATCGTTTTATTGAAATTGAAAATAAATGAAGGAGTTGTTGTAACCGTTACTTGTCAATTGCTACATTTTTTCGCTTGATTGTTAGAAATAAAGAGTAGAAAAAAAACAAAATATAGCATATATACATTTATGCTGTCTTTTATAGGTGAAAGCAAAAGCTCTCATATGGGCAGAACAACAAGCAGCCACGGTCACTTTCAACTATAGTCCGCTCAGTAGTGGTCAGAAATCTTAGTTTCCTCAAAAAATTGTTCCAGCACCTTTATTGCTTCGCTATCTTTTCAATGGTCATGGGACTAGTACTTTGTCCAACGTAAACAACCGCTCGGGATATGGCGTATGGTGTTCCTGTTCGAGTCACCTATGTTGTGTGTCGTGTTAAGGAAAGTGCACCAAGAGGTGATAGATATCCTCGTCGTCGTGGCCACATGAACATGATGATAGTGTTGCACGCTAAATACGAAATGGGAAGTGCTTTGTGCAAGCAGTTCCGAGTCTCTGGCGATGTGGGAGAGTGTCGATACGCCTTGGGAGATGATGGTCCAATTAGCATTTAAAATAAGGACATAGCATAAAGGAGGCTTGTACAAGCTTGTTTCCAACTGTGTTTCTTTTCGTAAATTTTTTTGTAAAACATCAATGTATCGCCCTATTGTCACGCTCTCGAAAGAGAGTAGCAGCATTTTAAATAAATAAACAAATAAGTAAATAAAGAAACACATAAATAAATTGTCGAAATCAGTAAAGCTTCTGTGGAGCAAGCACACGAAGCGGCGATATGATTTGGTGGTGTCCAAGAGGCTGTGACAATTGCTGGTAGAGCCACCTGAAAAAAAGAAGGTGGGACGCATGGTGAGTGCTCCACTTCCTGCATGTTCGCCGTGCCCACACAGTGGGCTGGCGCAAAAGCCAAGAAACTACCAAAGTGCGTCTCACCCGTGCTCGTTAATGTCAAGATGCGATTGCCAACTTTGCAAGACAGACACCGCCCCTCGCCAAGGTCACCGCGAAAGGCAGAAGGTGTGAAACATACATAAAATACTTAGCATACTCAAGCATGATCATAGTTAACGCAGTGTTGAAAAGTACCTGGCTGCCAATGGTGTGAACCGAGACTTCGCGGGTTTGACTCCAAGGTCATTGAAAGAAGAAGAAATATTTTTATTGCTGTCTATTTTAACAGTGAAGCTGTTGAGCCAGTCGTGAAAAGTGCGTTCATTACGAAAAGCCACTTGCGCTGTAGCCATACTGACCAGCTATGTCGCAGCAGCTAGAACAACCGACATAACCACGTGATGACATTTGAAGCTGCAGTATACGCATTGTCGAAGAGTAGAGAGCTGCTACCGCTACACCACGTCCAGGGACGGAGACACCTCACGCCATTGAGTTCTTCCTTACGATTAGATACAGCCACGTGGCGCGCAAAGACTGCACGTACTCGCGAAAAAGAAGCAACAAATCGTTAAGAGACAAAGGTGTTGTGGCAAGGGCGAGTTGGTTATTCTCGCACCATCTGGCCCGCTTCCGTACTACCGAGTTCCACCGCCCTTCGGAGGAAAAGCCGAAGAAGATGTCGACACCTGGCTCACCAAGTACAAACGTGTGGGCAAGTCCAACGGTTGGGATGCAGCCGCTATGCTAGCCAACGTAGTGTTCTCCCTGACCGACACCGCACTGGTATGGTACAAGAACCACGAGGACGCACTCACGACGTGGGATCTTTTTGTTGGAGAGCTCAGAGCGTGTCTCGGCGACTCGGTTGCTAGAAAGAAGCGGGCTGAGCAAACACTGTCACAACGGGCACAGCTACCAGCTGAGACATGCACCACTTACATAGAAGAAGTGTTCTGGCTGTGCAAGGTGGTCTGTGCTACCATGTCGGAAGAGGACAAAGTTGGGCATCTGCTCAAAGGGATAGCTGAAGACGTGTATAATTTTTTAATAGGAAAAGAAAGCCTTAGTTCTGTGTCCGACGTCATTCAGCATCGCCGAACGTTTGGAACGTTCAAGATGCGTCGAATTGCGCCTACGTTTGGTCGGCTGGCTAACGTTACAACTGTTGCCAGCGTGGACACGAATCCTGGCCTCGACCTTTTTTCTACCATTCGACAGATTGTTCGTGAGGAACTGTCCCACCGAGAAATGTCGTGTTTGACAGCTGACCATCGCGAGTTGTGTCTGCCACGTGAGGCTATGGATGTGCCTCCTTTGACCTCATGGCAACCGACAATGATCGCGGCAACTGTGGAGTACAGCCCAGCCCCACAGTCAAGGATGACAACCAGGTTTCCCGCGTCATGGTATGACCGACGCTCTCAGCGCATGCCTCCTCGACACCCGACGTCTCGGTACGACTCACCCAACCAGTACATCCGTCACACAAGAGCAATTGATGAAGCTCTATTCATCGAAGAGCGACCGACGTTTCGACCACGGCCGGTGTGCTATTTCTGCGGTGTGCCAGGCCACATATCGCGATTTTGCAACCGTCAAGTGACCCCTCGTTATCACCAACCATCTGACTTTTCACGACCCTTCGAACAGCCTCATGGTGTCCGGCGGCCGGCCCACATACCACCTGATGACAACTATTGACCCAGCGGCTTCCGCAACCACTCCCCGGCATCTGAAAGGAGTTTAACGCCCCCACCGCGACCTCGTGCTCATCGTTCTCCTTCACCGCTGCGTCGCAAAGTGCCCTCTTCGCCACCGGAAAACTAGCCAGCGCGGCCAATGGGGGTGAGGTCGCTGGAAACGTGCTACTGAGAGAAATACCTCCTGTGTGTATGTTTAAAAACAAAGTGCGTGTTTTGGTGGATCATGTGCCTGTGATGGCCTTGGTGGACAGAGGTGCAACGATTTCCGTGATGAGTGCTTCCTTTAAAGAGGTGCTAGGGCGGAAAGTTGTTTTTACCTGGGATGAAACTTCGACGTTCTGTGGAGTGAGTGGAGAGCCATTGCGCCCTATTGGTGTGTGTAGCACTGAGGTATTTTTGGGAGGCCTTATGATAACGACAGAATTTGCGATTATTCCTCGGTCGACACATGATGTCATTCTCGGCATGAACTTCTTGCGAGAATGTGGTGCCACTGTAGACTGTCGCACGGAGAAAGTCTTTGTAAGTGGCCAGATGCCTTCAGAACTTCTGGAAACTCCGGCGAACGACCAAACTACGCTGTGTGTCTGTGGCGATACGTTCATACCTGCGTTGTCTACCGTACGTGTTCCTGTTGTTTGTCGCGGCGCGGATTCTGACAGCTTCGATGGGAGCGTAGAACCAATGCACATAAGCTGCGTGAAGAAGAATGTGTTGGTTCCCCATTGTGTGGTGTTGATTGATGGCGGACGAACTGGCCTATGGACTGTAAACTGTTCCTCTGAGCCCGTCACACTACCCAATGGTTTGAAATTAGCTTCGGCAGCAAAGAACACGTGACCTTATCAGTGGTCGAGCTCACAGACGTGCCGGAAGAACGTGACGGAACTGGTTGTCACAATTTCGACGGGGCGCTTATGGCAACGATAAATAAGTCGCTTAGCTCAAGCGAGCGCCGAACATTAATGAATGTGCTGTTGAAGCACGTTTCGGTATTTGACTTTGCGCAGAAGGGCAAAGTAATCCCTATCCCCCTGTCTCGAACGCACCATACCATCAACACTGGCGCGGCAAGTCCGATTCGCCAAAAATCATATCGTGTTTCCCCGTCAGAAAGACAAATTATCAACGAGCAAGTGCAGGAAATGATGCAAAAGGGAGTGGTACAAGAGTCAGCCAGTCCGTGGGCAGCACCGGTAATCCTTGTTAAGAAGAAAGATGGATCTTGGAGATTTTGCGTCGACTCTCGCCGACTGAATGCCGTGACTAAAAAGGACGTATACCCACTGCCACGTATAGAGGACGCAATAGACTGCTTACATTCGGCCTCTCATTTTTCCTCCGTAGACTTACAATCCGATTATTGGCAAATTCCGATGCACCCAGAGGACAAGGAAAAGACTTCCTTTGTAACCCCTGATGGGCTCTTTGAATTCAACGTGATGCCATTTCGGCTTTCCTCTTTTTCGTATGAGCCACGCTAATACAAGCTAAGTCAAGAGACAGTTGTCGCTCTACGAGAAAGGCGACGGTAGCGAAGAGCCTGTCCAAAAAAACCAGTGACACAGAAGGAACGCCATCTGATCGGCCAGCCTCCCAGTGTGTCAAACATTGCGCCGCCAAGTGTAAGCTTTCGTTTTTTCGTATTTTCGGAGAACAATAGCGACGTCACTTTCGTGACGCAAAGAAGGACAGGAATGTCTTTGTGCACCAGAAAAACATTGTCACCCAGCTGGGCTATTTCTTTAGGCTTAGCGCGCCCAGCACCAGTAAAGTTCCAACATGAACCAGGTAGAACGACTTATCTTGTCATTAACTAGTAGGTAAGACAAGGAATGAAGAAAAAGAAATATGACACTGGGTCATGCGGAAACTAAATGACAATATTTCGCGAATAAAAAGACTTACGCATGTGCTCAAAAAAAGAAGGTGATGAAAAAAAGCGCAATTCCACGCTAAAAAGATAAACGAGTCATAGAAGACATATAAACTCCGATTCAGTGCCTATTAAACACGCCACGTGTTTTGCAAGCCGTAACAAGGTAGCATTTAAAAGGTTAACGTTTTCTTGAGAACCTCTTATTGAGGCTGTATAGACGCATTCTTTTTGATGCGTGTGTATCAGACGCTGTCTTCTTTCTCGGTTTATCTAATCAGTAGATTGTGCTAATAGTTTTCTGTCTTCAAACACCGCGGTAGTTTATAGTCTGAGCAGTAGGAATCTAAACAGCCGGGCTATAGGTGAATATATTCAAGCCACAAGTATGCACCTTAAGTCTCCTATTAAGGCAGCTCCGAGTATGGCCTACGTATTTCCTACTAGAGCAAAGCGGTTTTGAATGCGAAGCCTTTCTTAGCGAACTTCGGCGACTTTGAGCGCTTCAATCATTCAATCTATGTGATCCTGCCTAGGCTGAATCTATCTATCTATCTATCTATCTATCTATCTATCTATCTATCTATCTATCTATCTATCTATCTATCTATCTATCTATCTATCTATCTATCTATCTATCTATCTATCTATCTATCTATCTATCTATCTATCTATCTATCTGGCAGCTTAATACTTTTCACTCTCCTGGCTGTTTCGATAATGGTATCAATACAAAACTTGGTATGGTATGACATGACTGTATGAAGAACATATTTGAGGGGTTATACCATGGAAATCGTGACATGTATGTCATGAATGTCATGATTTGCCTTTCATGGTCTTGCAGCTTTTGGGGTGGTTTCGTTAACATGGTATGTTGCAAAACTGCTATTGTATGACATTATTGCATGCCCAACACAAGCGACAGACCCTAAAGTGAAAATCATAACATTCGTGTCATGTAACAACATGACTACATGCCACGCTCATGAGCCCTTCGCGGCCGTTTCGCTAACGTCACATATGCCAAACTTGGTAATATGATACGTGAATGATTGACGAAAGTATATGACTGGTGCAAACTTGATAGACATAAGATGCGAGTCTTGTAAGAACATGGCTACATGCCACGCTCATAATGCGCTGGTGGCAGTTTCGCTAGCTTCACATATGCCTAATTTGGTATTACGTGACGCCAATGAGTGACGAATGTATGTGACTGGTGCAAACATGATAATCATGAGATGCGTGTCATGTGAGAACATGACTACATGCCAATGTCGAGGCGCCATTGCATTTCGACGTGACGCGGAGAGCGTGCTCACCGGAGTGCATTTTGTTGCCTCACGCCGGCGTTGCCACGCCAGGCGCTGGTCCTGCTATATACTCGCAGGCATGAGCCGCGCTGTGTTGCTTTGACGCATGCTCGTTGCAGCGCGTCCAGCAGCCCTCCATCTTGAAAAGAGGGAGACGCAGTGTTCTCTGGGTAACGCATAGGCACGAAATGCAGCATGTAGCATTTCGCGCCAGTTGACGTCAGGCTGCGGTGACGGACGCTGGTCGCACCTGGCGTCAGACTGTAGATTGCTCGTGTATCGCTAACGTCGCTGTGCCCAGCGTGCGCGCACGTCATCGCTACATTGGAGTACAATGAACCCGTCGTGATGCGCTCGCGGCCGCTTTGCTAGCTCCAAATATAGCAAATTTGGTGTTACGTGACGCCAATGAATGACGAAATATATGACAGGTGCAAACATGACAATCCTGACTCGCGTGTGATGTAAGAACATGACAATATACCACACTCATAGCGTGTTTGTGGGCGTTTCGCTAGCTTCACATATTCTAAATTTGTTGTCACGTGACGTGAATAGTTATTTTGCCTTATTTGTTCCTTAGTGCATAGATTCGAGTTTCGCCTCTCCCAAGTTTCGTCTTCACTGCTTTGACGCTTCCTCCGTTTTTCAGAGCGTGTTCAATTTTTTTCGGTGTTATACCTTCTTACATCGCATACCTTACGCCTATTAACCAACTTTCAAAGCTCTGCCAGTTTTATTTTGTATGTTGTATTTGAAACTTTCATAATTGGACAAGGAGAGCAGAAAGGAGGGTCTTAAAATTAATCTGCAGAAAACGAAAGTAATGTACAACAACCTCGGAAAAGAGCAGCGCTTCGAGATAGGTAATAGTGCACTTCAAGTTGTAGAAGACTATGCCTACTTAGGGCAGGTAATAACCGTGGAGCCGAACCACGAGATTGAAGTAACTAGAAGAATAAGAATGAGGTGGAGCACATTTGGCAAGCACTTTAAATTATGACAGGTAAATTGCCAGTGTCCCTCAAAAGCAACGTATAAAGCAGCTGTATTCTGCCGGTACTTAGCTACGGAGCAGAAACTTGGAGACTTACAAAGAGGGTTCAGCTTAAATTGAGGACGACGCAGCGAGCAATGGAAAAAAAATGGTAGGTGTAACCTTAGGAGACAAGAAGAGAGCAGAGTGGATTAGGGAACAAACGGGGGTTAAGAATACCATAGCTTAAATCAAGAAGAAGAAATGGACATGGGCCGGGCATCTAGCGCGTAGACAGGATAACCGCTGGTCATTAAGGGTAACTATCTGGATTCCCAGAGAAGGCAAGCGGGTTAGGGGGAGACAGAAGGTTAGGTGGGCAGACGAGATTAAGAAGTTTGTGGGTATAAATTGGCAGCAGCAAGCACAGGACCGGGTTAACTGGCGGAACATGGGGGAGGCCTTTGTCCTGCAGTGGACGTAGTCAGGCTGATGAAGAAGAAGATGATGATGATAATGATGATGATGATGATGATGATGATGATGATGATTATGACGTGAATAGATGACAAAGGTAAACGACACATTTGAACATGATAATCATGACACAGAATTCCTGTACGGCATCATTTACCTCCACCTCGTAACGTTGTGCTGATTTTAAAGTGACATATCAACCTTTCTTATTCGTGCTTCGCATATCATTGATTCCCATTGTACGTCAGATCTGGCAATTTTTCGCACATATGTTTATCTTCATGTGCTTCCCACTGCCACCACTGTTAAGTGTTCTTCCCTACGCTGTTGCATACACTGACTCTTTTACAAAGAGCTTTGAGCTAATTCGGCACTGAAAAAAGGGAAAGAGCACAAAATATTATGACAGTAAAAGAACACTTACAACCACACGTAGCGCTGACTGAGAACCAAAGTTTATTGCGGCGAATAACGTAACTCTATGAATATATACGTATCAGCCCTCATCAATACAATCAAGAACAGAAAAAAAAGAAGATATTGAAATGGACACTGACGCAACATTCTTCCTACTAGCTTAGATACAAGCTTCCTCTTCTTCGGTGAATGGGTCAAAAATTAGATTCGTATGCTTCCAAGGATTTTTTCTTAAACCAAATTACCAAAAGATTCGGCATGACACCAAGAATTCTTGTCGCAAGATACCTCGCAAATTACGCCAAATTGAAGCCAGTATAGGCGGGTCTAATTGTAATTATCCAGCTATAATAATAATATATTGTCTGGGGTTTAACGTCTGAAAACAATGATATGATTATGAGAAACGCCGTAGTAGAGGGCTCTGAAAATTTTGACAATCTAGCGTTTTTCAGCGCACGCCTACATCTAGGTACACGAGCTTCAAAGATTTTCGCCTCCATCAAAAATACAGCTGCCACAGTCGAGAGTCGCTCCCGCGGCCTCTGGAGTAGCAGTCGATTGCCTTAACTACTAGACCACCCTGGCAGGGCTGACTCAAAACCAGCAGGATTTCACAAAGTCTTCTAGCATTTCCATCTTAAGGGGACATGCTACACAGCACAGCTGTCAGAATGGGCGTGATGATGCCTTGCCTAGGCTGAAACGAAAGTTTCCGTGTATATAAAAATAATATTTAGGGTTTTACGCCCCAAAAGCGCGATATGTTTATTAGAGACGCCGTAGTGGAGGGCTCCGGAAATTTGGACCTTCGGGTGTTATGTAACGTGCACTGACATCGCACAGTAGGTAGGCCTTTACCGCATGGCCTCTATTGATAAGCTACAGCCATGGCTGGGATCGAACATTTGACATTCGGTTCATCAGCTCACCACCATAGCCAATGTTCTGCCGAGCTAGACAAGCTTCCGTGTTCGTACCTTTCATTGACCGTTGTGGTCGACATTGTAATCATGCGTAGCATGGAAAGAACACTCGAAACAGTTTTAAGCGCAAAAGTCATCGAGCACAGCATACCGGCCTCCTGTATTAGAAAGTTTACAGGTCCGATTGAAAGGTGAAATAATGAGAGACATAAAAAGCATACTTATGCCTGTCCACTATTGCATCACCCTAGCCATTCGGCTTCTAACTGCGCACATTGTAACTGTAAGGCGATGACCTAAAGAAAAAAGAAGTTTTGGCAGCGGTAGTGATGTGGTACAACAGCTAATGAGTAAAGCGTTTCATATGCCTAGTAATAAGTGGTGTGTCCGAACACCTTGATTTGTACTTTGTTATAAGGAATCGACCTTGAAACCTTCAATGCAACCATGTTATAAGATGCACAACAGATTACACGTGTAATTGGTGCTGTTTTACTCATAGGTCAACAGGCCTTCTTTCACAGTCACTAATGCATGTGGGATTTTCACGTCGTTCCTACTGTTCCCTTTTCCTTTTTTAAGCCAGCACAAAACAGTATCAATGCTCGATAGAAAATTTTAGCTTGCGCAACAGTCTGCGCCATGTATTTCCATCTATGCTTTATATTTTTTTCTCAATTTTTTCACAAGCTCCATAGAAATCTACCAATTTGCTGGTCTCGTATGTACAATAACAGTCGCTCTGCGATGCCATTTAGCGGCTGGTGTATGAAATACGCTAACAGTCTGTCAGGGTGGACGTTTCTTTTTTTTTGAAGCCACTGCTCGCTGTTATAAGATGTTTAACTGCCTGCACTATTTTTGTTCTAGGCAACTACAGTTACCTACCAGTTGCCTACAATCGTTAGCTCTTTTACTTTCGTCCGGCAGCGGGATCACCTTTTTTCTAGCCTTTCTTTCAGAGCACGCATACTGCCCTCGGGGAAGTCCAGAGACACACGGGCCAGCTATAATTCATGGCCCTGCTGTTTCCTAATTCTGTTTCTCTTCTCTTTCCCGTCGGCCGTATCCTGTTTCCCCACTGACTCCATGATAAGCTCTCTCCTTAGTCTCGCTGGTTCTCATGAGAGCTCACGCATAGCACCTAACATCGAGCCAACCTATCCAAAGGTCACAGATACGCACGAAAGCCGGGAAGGTCGCGTGCAGGCCCCAAGTTCCCGCTAATCACGAGATGTCGCCGGCACGACACATTTGTGAATTCACCCGCTTCCTTGTCGAGCAAAGTTTGCGCCTCCTCCTAGACGGTGCTGCGACCTGTATGTAGTACATTCAGTACCCTGCATCACCGATGCAAAGAGCTTGTGGCCTCCGACAGCTGCACTAGTTTTTTCGTAGTGGTAATCAGAAAAAAAGCTACGTAGAAGTGGGTGCCCACGCAATTTATGTAAACGATGAGCTTTGTCTCAGTTTGCACGTTGAAGATGCGTTGACAGCAGCTATGTGCAATGTCAAAGTAAACGCTGAAAAAAAATCGTCTTGACGATTCGCTCTTGCTTTCTGTAGTGAAAATTTTACCGCACTGCGACTCACTGCTGTTAGCTGTTAAATCTTTTCAAAACACACGAGGAAGCAACGGTGTGATACGAAGCATGTTAAGACAATTGTCAATTGTGTTGTTGAAGTCGTATAATAAATACCACTGACATGTGAAGTGGTTGAACTGGATGAGACCAGTTGTGTAAAGAGCAGAGCCAGGGAACATTTTAAATCACTGCAAAATGAAATAGGTTTGATTTTGGCCCTTGAATATTAACATAAACCTGTGTTTAACGAAATCGAGATTTTGGGGAGACATCGTTAGGAAAATGGCATGATGAATACTTCGACCTTTTTTCATTGAAACGAATCTCTGTGGTGTTACGCAAGTTAGACCAAACTGAATTGCAAGCTCTATTCTTGTAATCACGAGGAGCGATTAGGAATGCGAAATTGACACCAAGCAAATTACACGCTAATTTTAGCGCTACGCCTTTTTGATTAGTTTATTTGATATTGGGGCGATTGTGGTGGGACCATATGAGCCCGTCAGTGTGTTTTTTCGAAGCTTCTTTTGGCGACGACAGAATGATAGCCTAGCTAGTTTTTTCTCTCCGTCATCGTTTCCTCTGTTTTTTTTTTGCTAAGGTATTCTTCCTTGAGGAAGGTTGAAGGCTGACTTTGAGTGATTGATATGTGGGGTTTAACGTCCAAAAACCACTATATGTATATGAGAGACGCCGTAGTGGAGGGCTCCGGAAATTTCTACCACCTGGGGTTTTTTAACGCGCACCCAAATCTGAGCACACGGGCCTACAACATTGCCGCCTACATCGGAAATGCAGCCGCCGCAGCTGCGGGTCAGCAGCCGATTACCTTAGCCAAAAGGCCTATTTTCACATTCAGTACTTGGAATAGTATTCGTTACTGCGTAATGCCAGTTTTGCTTTATATATAAACGATTGAAAACGTTTGCCTAATTTTTCAATTAGAAATAGACACTGATACTTTAATCAAAATTTTTCTTAAACAATCACAACTTTGTTCCTGTACGACGGATTTTATTTTTGTAAATGTAGTACACACACTGCTCTCTGAGGCAACGCACTCTCCATATGCTCTTCCTAGCCCTACCTAGTTGTCTAATACTGACAATCTCAAAACTTCATTTCAGTAAATGGGCGAAAATGAAGCCATAGCATCGCAATGTTACTCAAGCAAGAAAGCAAATGGTGCCGCGTTCGGCCATAGTTTTTTCTTTCTCTTACACTTTTTCAACGCCCGCACAGAGTTCTTTGTTCGTGTAGTGCCTGAGAGAGAGCACACCAGTGACACATCATGACGAGGTACAGTGCTTTGGAGCGTGAATCGAACTAGTGGTGACTGAAGCGACACAGACATGTTAGCCTGTGAAGCACCATGCGAAGACGCGCTTCTTTGCAGCGTAAAACGAAAGCGGTTGTGCCAAAGTGACACACAGGACATGTCGCCCGACACTGTCTGGTATGTGCCAGCTCAATAATACTATGTCTGTTTCACGCGTCAGAGCTATCGGCTGATGTTTGTGTCATTGAAGTTGCAGATTTATGTTAGTTAGAATTGTTTGTGGTTTTTTGTAGATGAATGCCACGAGAAAATTGGCTTTTAGAAAATCCAGTGGTGTAAAAAGTACTCTAAACAAAACGAAAATTCGGCAATATTTATGCCTAATGAAAAACAAAAGAAAACTGTCGTTCTTCGAGGAGCATTGCCCATCGTCCAACCGTATTCAGAAGAAGCAGCTGACCAAAAGCGCGTTGAAAACGTTGGAGCGTTTACCAGGGTTGCGGAGTTGCCACCCAAAAATTAGAATCACTCTAGAATCATTCCACGTTTTCGCGACACCGAAATGAAATGGTGACAATGCTTGAAGGAGTGAAATGAGAATATATGAGAGCAATTTAGCGCCGAATGAAACTGGAAATAGAAATAAATCTTTTCCGCAAAATACAGCACGCTTTCCTCTAAGCATTGTTTTCTAACTTCAAAGTTCAGTCAGAACCTCGAGTTAAATATTAAGGCACTTGTTTAATGGCTTGGCTGATTGTAACTATCGCACATTTATAAGCAACTCATATGCTGCAATTGTTTTTCCATATAAATTATGTAGCTCAGAAGTTTGTCTGTATGCTGCGTGCAACCCCGACAAAACGCAGTTACTATCCCTCGGGCGGTGGTGGTGTTCCCTTTTACGCCTTGTGAATTTCGTTTTACTAATTTAATGACAAGCTCAAAGTACTCATATAAGCCGGAGTACATGCTCTTACATCCCGTACAAGGGCTTACATCCCGCAGAATATAGACACGACGACGGGCTTCATATATGACGCAGACATTTCTCACCCGAATGCAGACCTTCCCTTGCTAAGAGAGCCTTTTATACTGAGGTCGAAGACATATTGCAAGTATGCCGTCTTGGCAACTAACGTCGCATCAAAGTGATCTTTAGAGGTGATTCCAAACCAAACACATCTGAAAGTCGGTCACTTTCTACACGTCGTCCGATCCTACATCCCGAGGCACATGCAGTGTCAGACGTGTCTCAAAAAGGGCCATGTTAATGGTATGTCTAACAACAAGCCAGCATGCCCAGGTTGCACCGGACCCCCCAAAACAGAGGCTTGTAAAGCAAGCCTACCGTAACTGCAGCGGCAACCGCGAGGCCTTATCCAAAGACTGCCCAGTACTCAAGAAAGACATGGGCATTCTGAGGCAAATGCTAAAAAAAGACGGATCCTCACGAAAAGAAGCGGTAACGGCTGACCAATGACTGCGTTGCCCGTCGACGACGGAGCTCGAAGAAAATAGTGTTACCAACACCTTCCAGGGAAGTAGGAGCAGGATGTGCAAATCCAGTTTTACTTCGCGGACAGTTTACTATCACGTGACCTTTAACCACCGTTTAAAAGTTTATTACCTAGTGACAAAAAAGTGCTGTTGATTTGCTAGCTTTGCCTCATCCCCTCGCCCCTCCACTGAGTCAC